>NW_011486453.1:5014-5521 GCF_000754665.1 Bison bison bison | reverse complement strand
ATATTCAAAAGCAGAGACATTACTTTCCAACAAAGGTTCATCTAGTCAAGGCTATGGTTTTTCCTGTGGTCATGTATGGATGTGAGAATTGGACTGTGAAGAAGGCTGAGTGCTGAAGAATTGATACTTTTGAGCTGTGGTGTTGGAGAAGACTCTTGAGAGTCCCTTGGACTGCAAGGAGATCCAACCAGTCCATTCTGAAGGAGATCAGCCCTGGGATTTCTTTGGAGGGAATAATTCTAAAGCTGAAACCCCAGTACTTTGGCCACCTCATGTGAAGAGTTGACTCATTGGAAAAGACTCTGATGCTGGGAGGGATTGGGGGCAAGAGGAGAAGTGGACGACAGAGGATGAGATGGCTGGATGGCATCACTGACTCGATGGATGTGAGTCTTGGTGAAGTCCGGGAGTTGGTGATGGACAGGGAGGCCTGGAGTGCTGCTATTCATGGGGTCGCAAAGAGTCGGACATGACTGAGCGACTCATCTGATCTGAATGAGAAATAAA
>NW_011486453.1:0-916 GCF_000754665.1 Bison bison bison | reverse complement strand
ACATTGGCAAAACACTCTCTGACATAAATCACAGCAGGATCCTCTATGACCCACCTTCCAGAGTAATGGAAATAAAAGCAAAAATAAACAAATGTGACCTGATTAAACTTAAAAGCTTTTGCACAATGAAGGAAACTATAAGCAAGGTGAAAAGACAGCCTTCAGAATGGGAGAAAATAATAGCAAATGAAACAACTGACAAAGGATTAATCTCAAACATATACAAGCAGCACATGCAGCTCAATAAATAAATGACCCAATCAAAACATGGGCCAAAGAACTAAATGGACATTTCTCCAAAGAAGACATAGAGATGGCTAACAAACACATGAAAAGATGCTCAATATCACTCATTATCAGAGAAATGCAAATCAAAACTACAATGAGGTACCATGTCACACCAGTCAGAATGGCTGCTATCCAAAAGTCTACAAACAATAAATGCTGGAGAGGGTGTGGAGAAAAGGGAACCCTCTTACACTGTTGGTGGGAATGCAAACTGCAAGGAGATCCAACCAGTCCAACCTAAAAAATTCAGTCTTGGGTGTTCATTGGAAGGACTGATGTTGAAGCTGAAACTCCAATATTTTGGCCACCTGATGCGAAGAGCTGACTCATTTGAAAAGACCCTGATGTTGGGAAAGATTGAAGACAGGAGGAGAAGGGGATGACAGAGGATGAGATGGTTAGATGGCATCACCAACTCAATGGACATGAGTTTGGGTAAACTCTGGGAGTTGGTGATGGACAGGGAGGTCTGTCGTGCTGCGGTTCATGGGGTTGCAAAGAGTCTGACACGACTGAGCGACTGAACTGAACTGAACTGAGCAGACACTATGGATAACAGTGTGGAGATTCCTTAAAAAACTGGAAATAGAACTGCCATATGTCCCAGCAATCCCACTACTGGGCATAC
>NW_011486452.1:5045-5836 GCF_000754665.1 Bison bison bison | reverse complement strand
AGCTTTCTTCACAGTCCAACTCTCACATCCATACATGACCACTGGGAAAACCATAGCCTTGACTCGATGGACCTTTGTTGGCAAAGTAATGTCTCTGCTTTTCAATATGCTATCTAGGTTGGTCATAACTTTTGTTCCAAGGAGTAAGCGTCTTTTAATTGAGTGTCCAATTATCTCAGCATCATTACTTAAAAAGATTATCCTCCTTCATTGACTGGCTCTTGCACCTTTGTCAAAGATCAGTTGACTCTATTTGTGTGATTCTATTTCTTGGTTTCTTTTTCTGTTTTATTGGTCTACATGTCTATCCCTCCATCAAAACCACAAATATATAGTTTTATTTCTTCCATTCTAATATATATGAATTTTATTTCTTTTCTTGCCTTATTGTAATGACTAGAAGTTCCAGAACTGTGTTAAATAAAAACGAAAGTGAAATGTTAAATGTATTCAGCCTCACCATTATAGATGATGTTAGTTGAAAAGATGCTAAATATCTATAATCATCAGGGAAATGCAAATCAGAGATACCATCTCAATCCTGTCAGAATGGCTATTATCAAAAAGATAACATAGGCAGAAATTAACACAACATTTAATTATCTTCAATTTAAAAATAAAGAAAAAAAAACCTCAAATGTCACTACCCTTCTCAAAAAAAGAAAGACAACATACAACAAATGTTGGTGAGGGTGTGGAGAGAAGGGACTTCTCCTACATTGTTGATTGGAGTCTAAATTGGTGTAGCCACTTTGGAAAAAATCAAAAATGAAAGAACCATATCATCCAAC
>NW_011486452.1:0-792 GCF_000754665.1 Bison bison bison | reverse complement strand
TGGAAGAAAGACTATGACAAACATTCACAGTGAATTAAAAAGCAGAAACATCACTTTGCCTACAAAGGCCCATATAGTCAAAACTATGGTTTTTCCAGTAGTCATATACAGATTTGAGAATTGGACCATAAAGAAGGCTAAGCACCAAAGAATTGATGCTTTCAAATTGTGGTATTGGGGAAGACCCTTGAGAGTCCCTTGGACTGCTAGGAGGTCAAACCAGTCAATCCTAAAGGAAATCAACCCTCAATATTGGTTGGAAGGACTGATGCTATAGCTGAAGCTCTAATACTTTGACCACCTGATGCAAAGAGCTGACTCTTTGGAAAAGACCTGAAGATTGAAGGCGGGAGGAGAAGACAATGACAGAGGACAAGATGGTTGGATGGCATCATCGACTCAGTGGACGTGAGTTGGAGCAAGCTCCAGGATATGGTGATGGTAAAGGACAGGGGAAACCTGGTTTGCTGTAGTTCATAGGATTGCAAAGAGTCAGACATGATTGAGCAACTGAACAACAACAACTTAAGTTAAAGAATAAAGTTTTAGGTTCACAGCAAAACTGAGACAAAGGTTCAGAGAGATCCATATATCCTCTGTCCCCACCTCATCCCTTAACTTTTATTCTGAGTCTTTACATTTAAAGCGTGTTTCTTGTAGACAACATGTAGGTGAATATTTTTTGATTCATTTTGACAATTTTTGTATTTTGACTGGTATGATCAGACAATTTATATTTGAAGAGATTACCAATGTAGTTGACTTTAAATCTGCCTTCTTGCTGTTTTCTAT
>NW_011486451.1:14189-15267 GCF_000754665.1 Bison bison bison | reverse complement strand
GAAATAGCTCAACTGGAATTCCATCACCTCCACTAGCTTTGTTCATAGTGATGCTTCCTAAGCCCCACTTGACTTCAGATTCCAGAATGTCTGGCTCTAGGCTGGTGATCACATGATCGTGATTATCTAGGTCGTGAAGATCTTTTTTGTATAGTTCTTCTGTGTATTCTTGCCACCGCTTCTTAATATCTTCTGCTTCTGTTAGGTCCATACCATTTCTATCCTTTATTGTGCCCATCTTTGCCTGAAAAGTTCCCTTGGTATCTCTAATTTTCTTGAAGAGATCTCTGGACTTTCCCATTCTATTGTTTTCCTCTGTTTCTTGCACTGATCGCTGAGGAAGACTGCCTCATCTCTCCTTGCTATTCTTTGGAACTCTGCATTCAAATGGTATATCTTTCCTTTTCTCTTTGCCTTTCACTTCCCTGTGGCTCAGACGGTAAAGTGTATATCTACAATGTGGGAGACCCGAGTTCAAGCCCTGGGTCAGGAAGATCTCCTGGAGAAGGAAACCACAACCCATTCCAGTATTCTTGCCTGGAAAATCCCACGGACGGAAGAGCCTGAGCCTGGTATGCTCCTCCGTCCATGGGGTCGCAAAGAGTTGGACACAACTGAGTGACTTCACTTTTTCTCTTCTATTCACAGCTATTTGTAAGGCCTCCTCAGACAATCATTTTGCCTTTTTGCATTTATTTTTCTTGGGGATGGTCTTGATCCTTTCCTCCTGTACAGTGTCACGAACCTCTGTCCATATTTCTTCAGGCACTCTGTCTATCAGATCTAATCCCTTGAATCTATTTGTCACTTCACTATATAATCATAAGGGATTTGACTTAGGTCATACCTGAATGGTCTAGTGGTTTTCTTCAATTTAAGGTTCAAGTTAATGTTCTTTTATTTTTGCTTATGGATGTCCAATTGTTCAAGCACAATTTGTTGAGAAGACTGTTCTTCCTTCATTGAATTGCTTTTGCATATTTCTAAAAACAAATCAGTTTGGTGTATTTGTTTTGATTTATTTCTGGGTTCTATCTTGTTCTGTCGATCTGTATGTCTATTCCTCCACCAATATCAC
>NW_011486451.1:9396-11431 GCF_000754665.1 Bison bison bison | reverse complement strand
AGCTGACTCTGAGGCAAGGACTTAAGTGCAAGTAGCTTATTTAGAAGATATAAAAATAAACAAATCCCTCAGTAGGAGAATGAGGAAGTTATTGGGAAGGTAAGACATGGAAGGCAGGGCAGCCAACAGAGTGAATTATTAAGTCTGTTGCCACTATGGGTGACTGGAACTTAATCATGCTGTAGAAAATGTGAGAACCAGTTTAAGGCATACACACCTCAGTGACCCCACCAAAGACAGAAGGAGCTGGGATATTTATATACCAAGTTCCTTCAGGCATTGAATTAGTCTCACTCTTGAGACTCTCAGGCATTAATTGCCTGGCACTTCTCCCCTGCTATGTAAAAATCAGCAGCAGAATGCCCTAAACAAAGGTCAGCCTGCTTACCAAACAAAAACCAAACACATAAACACACAAAACAAAAACAACAGTTTTACCTGTTGGTCCCAATATTTATATTTTTTTTAATCCACTCTTTTCTTCTTTTTCTGGTTCTTCATCTCTCTATAATGACAATTCGCAAAATTATATTCTCTCCGGTTTACATTTAAAAAGTTGTTTACCATTAGTACCCTGCAGTGGTCTTCCTAATGATGCTCTTAAATATTAATACACAATTTGATGAATAAGAAGAAAAAAGGTGGTTAGGGCTTGGTAAATTGGAAGTTAGGCTGTGTTCATGAAAGTGATAAAGGCAAGGGGATACATGGAGGACATCTACAGCATTTGCCATAGCTGGGAAGGGGGAATCACATTTTGGAGACAGTGAAATTACCTTACAGAGAAAGATTTGTGTGATTTTATTAGGAAAATATGAATATCATGGGACTTCCCTGGTGGTCCAGTGGTTAAGACTCCATGCTTCCAGTGCAGGAGGTGTGGGTTCCATCCCTGGTTGGGGAATTAAGATCTTGATGTGGCCAAAAGAAAGAAAATGAATATCATGATTTAATTTATTCCAAAATTACTCAAACTACAGAAACATATTTCTGGGAGTGACCTGTAAAATTTTTGTCAAAAGTAATATCCCTTTGATGCTATGCCTTCAGAAATAATCTGTGAAGGCAATAAGGGACTGGCAATGCATAGTCTTTGCACAGAGAATTTTTATTCACTTTAAATTAATACAAACCTGAATACCATCATCTGATCCTATGTAGCATGTTAAAAGAATCACATCAATTTACATGCACCCCACGAGAAAGTACTCTGAATAAGGAAAAAGCAATGGATTGTATGCTGAGAATAACGTATGGATTAATATTTAAAGTTTCTCAAGATGATATCATAATAAAACTCCCTGAGATAGACAGTATAATGGCATTAGTCATAGATTTCCGGAAATGCTGATCCAACATCTTTTAACACCAGAGGATTTTTTTTTATTTATAGAAAGTTGTAGTAATTATTGATCTAATATATGCTCAGGCTGTGTTTGGTTCTTTCTTAATACTCCGTGACAGAATGGTATAATTTTTGATATTTATTTTTTTAGTCTGGTCCCTAACCATCATTGATATTTTCACGTTTAGAAGTTTCTCATATCTCTGCAAGTGTTGGAGAATATAATTTGACAGGTTAATTTTAATGCCAAAGATTGTCAAAATTTAATATTACCAGGGAGAAATGAATATTCACTTTTCCAAAAATACAGAAGGAAATGACTTACTCTTGGAGAACTTTAAAAAATGATACATATGAATATTTTAAACTTAATGTCATTCCTATGAATCATAGCTGAATATAATACCGTAAATTTATAGAGAAGGGTTGAAACTTTTTGGTATTTGGGCAATCTTCATTCTTTCTTATCTTTCTGGTCCACAAATCTGAGCATCTTACCTTACTTCCAAACAAAGATTGAATAGTGGAGGTGAAGTAAATTCTTGTTACTAGAACCTCATTAATTTTATAAACATAATATATATATGTAAAACAATCACTATACACTATGAAAATAAGCCACAAAACTATTCTAAATTAAATCACACTTTAAATAATTTAGCCTAGTACTATTTATGAATGGGAAGCCTT
>NW_011486451.1:6321-7174 GCF_000754665.1 Bison bison bison | reverse complement strand
GGACATGAGTTTGAGTAAACTCCAGGAGTTGGCAATGGACAGGGAGGCCTGGCGTGCTGCAGTCCATGGCGTCCCAAAGAGTCAGACCCGACTGAGCGACTGAACTAAACTAACTGAACTTGAACCTCACACCAGTGTTTCCCATATTTGGAGCTTCACTCTGATTAATTTTTCATATGCCATTATTGTTGCTACTATTTGTCTTTTCAGAAAGGGACATGACTCCTTAAATGTCTTAAATGTTTGCCTTTGCTCATGAAGAATAGCTGGAACAGGGAATTGTAGCTGGAATGTGAATTATAGAGTGACATTCCTTTCTGACAAAACTCCATTTTCTTCTTTCATTCCATTCTAGACTTGAAGCTCCATGCTAGTGAAATTAATAAGATTTTAATTGTATTTTGGCCAGACTGAGATGAGAGACCAACAATGATAATGGACAAAGCAGTATGATAAAATTTTTCAAATTTAAGTTTTATGTTTTTTCTTTCATTTATTTCCTTCCTGATTTACTAAAATGCAAAACATTGTAGCTGAATTTTGAAGTACATTGAAGAAGTTTAATTCTGCAAGTCAAAAGATAAATTATTTTCAAAGAGGAGAAAAATAACTGAGCCTTTTAATCCCTGCTCTTCTGCCTCTGATAACTAATAAATGATGAGTTCCTAGTCAAGCATGACTATGGTTATAATCCTCAGATAGAAAATTGGGTCAGGGAACAATATTCTCAGTACACAATACACAAATCTTAATTTTTTAAATTTCAACTGCTTTGTTGAGGTATAATAGACATATGATAAATTGTACATATTGAAAGGACAATTTGAGAAGTTTTGATGTACATATACACCCA
>NW_011486451.1:4896-6221 GCF_000754665.1 Bison bison bison | reverse complement strand
CCCATAAAACCATCACCACAAAGTAGTGAATACGTACTCCGCCATCCCCATAAGTTTCTTCATGCCACCGTAGTCCCTGCCTTATGCCTTTCCCAGCCCCATCTGTAAGCAACTGCTGATCTGCTTTCTGTCAGTATAAATTAGTTTGCGTTTTTTTGAGTTCTGTGTAAGTGAAATCAAATAGCATGTGCTGTTTTGTTGTCTAGCTTCTTTCATTCAACATAATTATTTGGAGATTCGTTTGTATTGTTGCACGTACTCATCTGAATAGTATATTTCATTGTTTGGATACACCACAATTTGTTTATCCATGTTGGGTAAGTCACCTGTAATGAACATTTGAGTTGTATCCAGCTTGAAGCTATTACAAATGAAACTACTATTTTGAACATTTATGTACAGTCTTTGTGTGGATATAGGCTTTCATTTCCTTGACATCATCAATTTCTTTAATTTTAGCCATTCTGATAAGTGTCAAGTGATATCTCACTGTAGTTTAATATGCATTTTCTCAAGGACTAATGATGTTGAACATCTTTTCATGTGCTTATTTGCCATTCATATATCTTCTTTGGTGAAGTGTCCTGCCAAATCTTTTGGCCATATTTTTATTGGGTCAGTAGTTTTCTTATTTTGGGGTATTGAGAGTTTTTATATACTCTGAATATAAATCCTTTATCAGATATATTCTCTGCAGAGATTTTCTCCCAGTCCGTGGCTTGTCTTTTCATCACAAACCTCTTTGGAAGAGCAGTTCTTAATTTTGATGAAGTCTATCAGTTTGGGCTTCTCTGGTGGCTCAGTCGGTAAAGAATCTACCTGCAATGCAGGAGACCCGGGTTTGATCCCTGGGTTGGGAAGATCCCCTGGAGTAGGAAATGACACTCTACTCCAGTATTATTGCCTGGAGAATTCCATGGACAGAGGAGCCTAGCAGGCTACAGTCCATGGGGTCACAAAGAGTTGGACACAACTGAGTGACTTAGCACAGCACACAGTTTATCAGTTTGGTTTTTGATGGATTATGCTTTTGTTGTCCTATCTAAGAAATCTTTGCCTAACTTAGTCACAAAGCTTTTTCCATGTTTTCTTCTAGTTTTTTAAAAATAATTTTATTTATGTATCTACTTTTGGCTGTGCTGGGTCTTCCTTGCTGCCTGGGCTTTTCTCTAGTTGTAGCAAGTGGGGGCTACTCTCCAGTTGTGGTGTGTGGGCTTCTCATGGTGGTGGCTTCTCTTGTTGGAGAGCACAGGCTGTAGGGGTCAAGGGCTTTAGTAGTTGCAGCTCCCAGGCTCTAGACCACAGGCTGAGTAGTTGTGGCTCCC
>NW_011486451.1:556-1734 GCF_000754665.1 Bison bison bison | reverse complement strand
TCTGGGATATGTTCTTTAAAAGTTCTTTTAATGATGTCTGTTTATGTCTGAAAATATCTCAGACCATAATTCATAAATTTTCCAATTTTATCTTTAGTTCTATCTGCTCTTTTTATAAGATCCTTTGAGTTTCTAATTTAAATTATTACTTTTTATTGCATAAGCTCCTATTTGATTTTCTTTCCAATATACCCTAGTCAGTTTTGATAGTCTCTTTGCCCTTAATTGGCAACTCTATTTTTAGTTCTTTGTATACAACAAACATTAGTATTTTGTAATCAGTACCTGAATATCACATATCTATTGTTTTGTGTGTTTATGTACCTGATTCTGAATTTTGATGTTTATGCTAATGCTCACAGATTTCGTGATTTACATATTATTCTAAATTAGTAACTTTTTGGTAATTCTTAAAGCTGGTAAATGTGTTTTTTCAAAGAAAAGTTTTTGTTTTCTTCTGGTAGTTTTCTCAGGGCACTTCCCAGGACCACTTTGAACTCTGTTTTGGGCATGGGGTTTATTTTGGCCACAGCGATTGAGGCTTAGATCTGGCCCACACCCATGCAAGTTTGCTTGTGCTTGACTGTTCCTATGAAGTTGACTTTCCCGAGCTCCATTGACAAGGTGGGTTTTTCCCAACTGATCTTCTGGAGGCTGTTGCTCTTTGGCTCTCCAGCCTTGATACAATCATCTCCATCCTGACCTCTCACACTACTTGGGCTCTAAGCTTTGTCTCCTGTCCCCCACAGCAATGGCTCATTAAAACCTGGCTCTAGGCCATCAGAAATCAGCAGATACCTCCAGAGTAACATGATCTCTAACTCTTGTGAATTTGTGCTTTCTTATCATTCCTGCCCCCACCGCAGGAATTCCTGTATTTTCCTACCACTGCCTTGTGTATTAGAACATTAAAACTTCTCTCTTTTTTGTCATTTAATGTGTTCTGAAGTAGGAGTTTCTCTAAATATCTAGTTCAGCATATTGTTGGAAACACAAGTTCCACTATTAAATTATTAGTATTTTCCTTTACGGAAAGTTTTTCTATATGAGACATGTAATCTGTATGATAAGAAAACACCAGGCGTCCTGCTTTATAACTTGTTGTGTCATTTAGCAATATATTTTGAATATCTTTTTTATATGAATAACTGTGTCAGCAGTACTGTGGGTGGGGTTCC
>NW_011486451.1:0-456 GCF_000754665.1 Bison bison bison | reverse complement strand
AATGGCAACCCACTCCAGTGCTCTTGCCTGGAAAATCCCATGGACGGAGGAGCCTGGTAGTCTACAATCCATGGGGTCACAAAGAGTCGGACACGACTGAGCGACTAAACTTTCACTTTTCTTTCATGGGCCTTTCTTTAGAGTAGCTCACAATGTGGCAGTTAGCTTTCTTCTAAGCAAGAAGATGAGAGAGTACTCAAGACAAAAAGAATCTTTGCCACTTAACCTAGAAAGCAACATCATGTTTGCCTTGTTCTCTTCATTAGATGTGCATGATCTGGTGTAGCCCACCTTCAAGGGGAGGGGTTTGTGCAAGGGCATGATTACCAGAAGGCAGGGATCATTAAGGGTCATCTTAGAGGCTGCCTACCACAGATGTCTTATGTATGCTGTTTATTTCTTTTTTCTTGCCTTTTTTCATTACCAATGTTCCAGATGTTCCTCTTAGAATCATTT
>NW_011486450.1:4925-5601 GCF_000754665.1 Bison bison bison | reverse complement strand
CCCACCTCTTGAAGAATTTTCCACAGTTTGTTGTGATCCGCACAGTAAAAGGCTTTAGCATAGTCAATAAAGAAGCAGTAGATGTTTTTCTGGAACTCTCTTGCTTTTACTGTGATCCAACAGATGTTGGTGATTTGATTTCTGATTCTTCTGCTTTTTCTACATCCAGCTTGAATATCTGGAAGTTCTTGTTTCACATACTATTGAAGACTTGCTTGGAGAATTTTGCACATTACTTTGCTAGTGTGTGAAATGAGTACAATTGTGTGGTAGTTTGGACATTCTTTGGCATTGCCTTCCTTTGGGATTAGAATGAAAACGGATATTTTCCAGTCCTGTGGCCTTTGCTGAGTTTTCCAAATTTGCTGGCATATTGAATGTGGCACTTTAATAGCATCATCCTTTAGGATTTGAGATAACTCTGCTAAAATTCCATCACCTCCTAATATAGTAATGGAGCACACACACACACACACCAAAAAACAACAAACAAACAAAACAACAAACAAAACAAAGAGGGGAATTGACAGGAATATAATAATAATAATGTTTTAACACCTCATTCATGTTGATCTTCTAGACAAAATTCCACGAGACAATAGAGATCTTAAGTGGTAAAATAGAACAGTTATGCTTAATTGCAATTTTCACCACAATGCATTAAAAAAAAAAAAAA
>NW_011486450.1:0-526 GCF_000754665.1 Bison bison bison | reverse complement strand
GGCAGGCTACAGTCCATGGGATCACAAGAGTCAGACATGACTTAGTGACTAAATCATCACCACCAATCAACAAACAATATTTTTCAAAGCAAAGAAAATAATAAACAAAATAAAAAGACAGCCTACAGAATGGGAGAAAATATTTGCAAATGATACAAAAGATAGGACTTAATTTCCAAAATATGCAAAAAGCTCATGCAACTAAACAACAACAAAAACTCAATTGAAAAATGGGACGAAGACCTAAGTAGATATTTCTCCAAAGAAGAAATGCATGTTGACAATAGGCACAAAGATGCTCAACACTGCTGATTATTACAGAGATGCAATTCAAAACTACAGTGATGTACCACCTTACACAGAGTAAAATGACCATTATTAAAAAGTCTACAAATAACAGGTCCTGTAGAGAGTATGGAGAAAGCAATGGCAACCCACTCCAGTACTCTTGCCTGGAAAATCCCATGGATGGAGGAGCCTCGTGGGCTGCAGTCCATGGGGTCGCGAAGAGTCGGACACGACTGAG
>NW_011486449.1:14765-15300 GCF_000754665.1 Bison bison bison | reverse complement strand
TCTCCGGGAGCCTCTGGAGGGAGCTCAGCCCTGCCCACACCTTGATCACAGGTTTCTGACTCCAAAACTGGGGCAGAATGAATTTGTGTTAAAGATGTCCGGTCTGTGGCCAGTGGCTGAAGCCTCCCCTGGACACTGAGAGTGAACTTGCTGGCTCCAAGGTGAGAACAGTGGCAGGACCCGACACACACAATTTTGTCTTGAAGTTAAATGAGTTAATACACACAGATGCCTGGATCAGGGACTGACACTTGGATCTTAGCCCCCTTCACCTCCTCCTCATTATCATCACTGTCATTGTTAGGGGCCCTCATCCACTCATTCAGTGGACACACGGTGCTCCTGCAATGGCCCCAGTGTGGGCAGCGAGGCCAGCGAGTTGGGAGGCTCCGCACAGAACTCACCCTGTCTGCTGGGGCTGCATGGACAAGGCCTATGCAGTGACACGGAGGCCTCGGGAGAGGCTGGATCCTCCGGTCGTGGGAGGCACAGGGGCCTCAGCATCAGAGGTGGAGGGTTGATCCGGGTTCATCCT
>NW_011486449.1:10308-11079 GCF_000754665.1 Bison bison bison | reverse complement strand
ATGAGAGATGTGTCTTTAATGTCTCCCCCTGGGATTATGAACTTGGCTGTTACTCCTTTTCTACTTCTGTCAGTTTTTATGTATTGATATTTTAAGGTTATGTTATTAGGTGCATTCAAATTTAGAATCCTCATCTTCTTGCTAGACTGAACTTGTATCAGTATGAGATGCTCCTTTTTTATCACTTGTAATGCTTCTTTAGACACTATTTGACAGTGGTATTGCCACATCAGTTTTCTGTCCTTATTTTCCTGGGTATCTTTTACTTTCACCTGTCTAAAAGATCTTCCATCTTAACGTGTACCTCTGTGAATAGTCTATAGTTTTCGTTGTAATCAGTTTAACACTTTGTCTTTTAATGAGAGTATTTGCTCTATTTATAATTTTGATATTTCCATGTGCAGATACCATGTGACTGTTTTCTGTTTGTCCCACATATTCTGTGTTCTTTTCTCTTGCCTTCTTTTAGAAGTATGAAGTGTTTTTCTAGTTCTGTGCTCCTCTGTCAGGTTGTTGGGTGTACATTCACAGATACAGCATGTGTTTTACATTCAAGTCTAACTTAGTACTCTTACCGCCTCCCTGACACGACTGTTTCCTCCTTGTCACTGTTATACTTTAAATTGTTAGATATATTTTTGGCGTTAACATCATTGTTTTGTAGAGTTAATATTTACCCTCACAGTTACCTCATTGTTGGTCTTTACTTGTTTTTTATCTTTCTGTCAGAGACTACTTTTCTTTTTCCCAAAGCACTGCCTTAATTTTTTT
>NW_011486449.1:9455-10208 GCF_000754665.1 Bison bison bison | reverse complement strand
ATTGTGACCCCATGGACTGCAACATGCCAGGCTCCCCTGTCCATCACCAACTCCCGGAGTTTGCTCAAGCTCATGTCCATCGAGTCAGTGATGCCATCCAACCAGCTCATCCTCTGTCGTCCCCTTCTCCTCCTGCCTTCGGTCTTCCCCATCATCAGGTTCTTTTCCAATGAGTCACTTCTTCACACCACGTGGCCAAAGTATTGGAGCTTCATTTGCAGTGACTATTCAGGACTGATTTGCTTTAGGATTGACTGATTGGATCTCCTAGCAGTCTGTGGGGCTCTCAAGAGTCTTCTCCAACTCCACAGTTCAGAAGCATTGATTCTTTGGCATTCAGCCTTCTTCATGGGCCAACTCTCACATCCATACATGACTACTGGAAAAACCATAGCTTTGACTAAATGAATATTTGTTGGTAAAGTAATGTCTCCACTTCTTAATATGCTGTCTAGGTTTGTCATAGCTTTCCTTCCATGGAGCAAGCATCTTTTAATTTCACCATCTGCAGTAATTTTGGAGCCCAAGAAAATACAGTCTGTCACTGTTTCCATTGTTTCCCCATTTATTTGCCATGAAGTGATGGGGCTGGATGCCATGATCTTCATTTTTTGAATGTTGAGTTTTATGCCAGCTTTTTCACTCTCCTCTTTCACTTTCATTAAGAGGCACTTTAGTTTCAACCCCTGGAGGCATTTTTTATTCCCCTTTCTGTCTTTTCTCCACCATGAGGGTCCCCATTTATAGTTTTTT
>NW_011486449.1:4436-5866 GCF_000754665.1 Bison bison bison | reverse complement strand
GCCCGCATCCGCGAGGATGGGTCACAGAAGGGCCCACCTGTGGGTGTTATTCCAGTGCTGCAACCCCAAGGCAAAGGCCAAGACGAGGAAGAACTTGGCTTCAGCCCAAGTCCTGGAAGCAGAATGGCCTGAGCCAGGGGCTGGGCTGGTCGGATTGGCCCTCACCCAGCAAAGCGTTGGGGTTGTGTTTCATTTTGTTAGCATAGATGTGCGTCCTGCCAGCCAGGTCGTTTTGGCCTCAGTGGGCAGGATTGACTCCAGCAGGTTTACCTTGTAAGAGGTTGTGCAGGTCTTGCATGGAGGATGGACGGAGGCCCCACAAGAAGGGAAACACTGGCTGGAGGAGTCATTGGAGCACGTGGACTGAGCTATAGAGTCAGTCCTTGAAGCAGAAAGGCTAAACCCCTTAACGTCTCCCTTCTTCCAAAGAAAGGATATACTGGCTGGAGGAGTCTCTGGGGCATGAGGATCGAGCTAGAGAGTCAGTCCTTGAAGTAGAAAGGCTAAGCCCATTAATGTCTCCCATCTTACAAAGCACAGACCAGTGTGTCCAGTATTTTAATGACAGGTACCTACTGCTTATGTGTATAACATACACCCTCATACCTTCACATGTCTACTACATGCCTCTTACAAGTGCTGGGTACTGTTTTGGGTGCTGAATACTCAATATGTAGTAAGGGATACATAGCCCAGGATTGTTTTATTTCTGCAAAGAAAAATAGAAGAATGAAAGACTCCGTGTGATTCATTTTGAGCAAGTTCACCACGTGGATGGCCCCACGTGCACGCAAATTGTGATAAAATACATATAACATAAATTTAACATTTTAACCAGTTGATTGAATGACTGGGTGACTTCAGTGGAGTCAGGCTAACAGATGGCCTTGGGGTGCCATCAGCCTTTTTTCCCAGAGGAACACTGCAAAGCTTGGTGACCTTGTAGACCTTCCCTTTTTTCTTCACCCTCCGCAGTGGCTCTAGGTCACTGGTCTGTGTGTTGTTTAAGAATCTCTTTATCCACTTTGTTGTTAGGTTTATGTTTTGGAAAGTTTTTCAGACGTCCCTGTGTCTTGAGAAGGCAGGCTTGGATTCTGGGTTCTCCACTGGCATGTGCCTGTCAGGTCGAGGTGGAGGCTGAAGGCCAGTCTCAGTTGTGGTGGTCTGTGTGGTCTTGGGGTCAGTGGACCCCCTCTTCTCTGGAGGGGCAAGAAGATCCTTTGTGTGGAGCCTGGAGAGAATTGACAGGGTCAGTCTTCACAGTCTTGCTCTCTTTTTAATTTATGTTTGCATTTAGTTTTTCATTTAACTGTTTTCTAGGAGTTTCCAACTCCTACTGAAGAACTAAATATATGCAGGGAGCAGTTTGTTAGAAGAAGAAATTGCTGAGCTGAAAGTGGAAAGAAACAACACCAGGGTCAGTGGGGGGA
>NW_011486449.1:0-791 GCF_000754665.1 Bison bison bison | reverse complement strand
CCATCAGACAAGTCGAGTGGCATTTGCTCACCCTCAGATCCTCAGGCCCGAGCTGTGTGACCATGTGGAATCATGATGTTTCTGGCGGTCGTTTCTGCGGGTGTCATGATTTACGAGAAACTACCTAACGGTCACTGTGAAAACAGAAGAGTGCTGGGGGCTCAGGCCTCCTCCTGTGAGCCTCGCCTCTCCTTTGTGCACAGACAGACAGCGCCCACCCTGCCCCACCCCTCCCCCGTGAGACTGTCTCAGAGAGAACCCCTCCAACATGTGGTGTTGGTGTCCTTGTTTAGTAGCTTGGTGTGAGTAATTCTGTGTGAGAACTCAAAACAGAAATATTTGCACATGTTTGTATAACCTATTCACACTACTCTTTGGCAACAGGAGATTAGGTGGCAGAGTTTAATATGTATAGAATTCTGGAAAAAGTGTTTTTAAGACCTTTCACTTTTAATGTTAGGACTTTGCCTACATTGGTTACTTAGTGACCAGGGAGGGACCTGAAATGGATTTTGAGCTGGCGGAGAGGAGTTGCACCAGCAGCAAGTTGTTGTCCTGGTTTGAGTGTTTCATACATGTGGTGTAACTCTGCTTTAGAAGAACTAGGCTTGAGAAGGCTGCTCCCAGTTGGGCTACACTTTGACTTCTGTTTCCACTCGTTAATATTCTTACTTTAATTCTGAGGAAATTGCATGAGATTTTTCCAACTTTTACCTGAGGAAATGAGCCTCAGAGCTTCCCATTGGATCTGTTGAAGGTCCCTCCCTGTTCTGGGTCAAGTCCACCTGTAT
>NW_011486448.1:4698-5230 GCF_000754665.1 Bison bison bison | reverse complement strand
ACATGGTACACTTGAGACTGTGCACTCTGGCACAGGCAGCAAACTGAGTGGCTGAGACCAGAGAGCTGCATAAGAGGCACGGCCCACCTAGGACTGTGCCTTGCCCTCCAACAAGTCACCGGAGATTTTGGACTAGGGAAGAGTACAAAGCACAGAGCCAATCATGGTCAGTGCCCCTGCAGAGCACCTAAGTATCTGATTGGCTGGGAAGTGCGTGAAACACAGGGCCCACTTGGGACATTGCCCACATGTATCACCCGGGAAGCTGAGGAGGGTGGACCCAGGAAGGACATGTCACATTGGTCAGTGGCAAGCCCAATGTAATCAATCCACCTCAAGCACCCCCACATATCCCTGTGGCATTTGTTTTCAGTGTCCCACCTCACTGCCAAAACACTGATTAAGTGATTTTGAATAAGAGGCTATGGAACCCTTGTTTCGGGTTGAAAACCAGATATGGAGAGGCTTTCAAATAAAAGAAGAAAATATAAACAAAGAAGCATAAACCAACACAGAATTGACAAGTTCAACC
>NW_011486448.1:0-752 GCF_000754665.1 Bison bison bison | reverse complement strand
GAAGAAAGCTGAGTGCTGAAGTATTGATGCTTTTGAACTGTGGTGTTGGAGAAGACTCTAGAGAGTCCCTTGGACTGCAAGGAGATCCAACCAGTCCATTCTGAAGATCAGCCATGGGATTTCTTTGGAAGGAATGATGTTAAGCTGAAATTCCAGTACTTTGGCCACCTCATGCGAAGAGTTGACTCATTGGAAAAGACTCTGCTGCTGGGAGGGATTGGGGATAGGAGGAGAAGGGGACAACAGAGGATGAGATGGCTGGATGGCATCACTGACTCGATAGACGTGAGTCTGATTGAACTCCAGGAGTTGGTGATGGACAGGGAGGCCTGGAGGACTGCAACTCATGCGTGCGCAAAGAGTCGGACACAGCTGAGCGACTGAACGGAACTGAACTGATGAACACCTACAAGACCTTTTATAACTAACATCCCAAAAAGATACAATTTCCATTATAGAGGATCTGAATGCAAAAGTAGGAATTCAAGAAATAGAGTAACATGCAAATTTGGCCTTGGAATATGGAAAAACGTGTAGGTCAAATACTAATAGAGTTTTGCCAAGAGAATGCACTGGTCATAGCAAATACCCTCTTCCAACAACACAAGAAAAGACTCTACAAATGGACATCATTTGATGGTCAACATGGAAATCAGATTGATTCTATTATTTCCACCTAAAGATGGAGAAGATCTATAGAGTCAGCAGAAACATGAATGCTAGCTGACTGTGGCTCAGATCATGAACTTTTT
>NW_011486447.1:17086-17394 GCF_000754665.1 Bison bison bison | reverse complement strand
TCTACTTCTGCTTTATTGACTATGCCAAAGCCTTTGACTGTGTGGATCACAACAAACTGTGGAAAATTCTTAAAGAGATTGGAATACCAGACCACTTGATCTGCCTCCTGACAAATCTGTATGCAGGTCAAGAAGCAACAGTTAGAACTGGACATGGAACAAAAGACTGGTTCCAAATAGGAAAAGGAGTATGTCAAGGCTGTATATTGTCACCCTGCTTATTTAACTTATATGCAGAGTACATCATGTGAAATGCTGGGCTGGATGAAGCACAAGCTGGAATCAAGATTGCCGGGAGAAATATCTAT
>NW_011486447.1:11478-13490 GCF_000754665.1 Bison bison bison | reverse complement strand
ATAAAATAAAAGTTTTCAAAACTTCAAAAAAAAAGGGGGGGGGGATAAAAATCTGTATGAAAGTCACCAATACTTGGTTGTTGTTAAAAACGCAGAAAATGAGTTTTAATTCAGTGTCTGAAATGGAGCTTCTGGGATATCCCGCGCGCCTCCACCCATCTAAAAAATTACCCGTTCTAAAATTCACTTGGCCTCCATAGTTCATTACCATTCTCATAGCTTCAGCATTTCATTAAAATAGGACGGGCGGGAGAGTAGTCTGAATTGGGTTATGAGGCCCCCAGGCGGGGTACCTCACCTCAGCCATTGAACTCACTTCGCCGGCCGTGAGTCTGTTCCAAGCTCCGGCTAAGGAGGCATCCGCCAGGCCCCTCCGCGAGGGCGGGGTCCATAGCATCTCCTGCCCAGTCTGCCCTCGCGCGGAGCCCCGTTCTCTGGGAACTCACCTCCCCGAAGCTCAGGGAGGGCCCTGTTAGGGCCGCCCTATGGCCCTAGTCTCAGACCTTCCCAAGGGACAATGGACAGAGTGACTAAGCGCACTCAGCTCGTAGCCCCACTGATGAGCTTCCCTCCGCCCTATGGCAAACACCGCACGCAAATAGCATTTATAATGTGCTCATACCTAGAGCCACTTTTCGGTTACGGTGACTTCTCAAAAGACAGTGGGACATGCAAATATTACAGTGCGTCCCGCCCCTGGTAGGTCTACGCTAGGACGCACGCGCACTACGGTTCCCGCCTATAGACTGCGCTGGCGATTCCTGGGAGCGGACTGATGACGTCAGCGTTCGGGATCCATGGCAGCTCGGCGGCGGGGGACTGCGGGGGGCAGAGCGCGAGGTTCGGAGTGAACTATGGGGGCCAGAATACTGGGGGCGGGAATTCAGAAAAGAAACTGTGCCCTCTACTACAGCCCTTCCTATTTGCATCGCTCCCTGAACCAGCACTTGTTTTGATGCCGAACTTTGAAAATTCTGTTGTCATAGCTTTGGGGGGTTACAAAATTGTCTGACAGCCTGTTGACCTGTTATAACTTAGTGCCACCACGGTTTAAAATACCTAATACAAAACAGTTTAAAAAATTAAGTGTAAGGTGCACCATTATTTTATGTACCATTGAGCAAGGAAAAACGCTTCCAGGTAAAACGTGATTCGCAGCTTATAAGTCATCCCTTGTAAAATGCATCCCAGTTTCAGAGATTATAAAATGCAGCTCTTAAAATTGACTTATGACGTATCATACTCTGTGTATTGTGTTCTTAAATGTGTTGTCTTCCTCTAGATTTTTCAATTAGGGCAACTGAAGTACAAAGAGATGAAATAACTTCTACACTGATTCTCCAGTTAGAAGAGACAGGGCACAAACTCCAGAGCACTCTATTAACCTATTTCATACCACCTTTAGTAGTTTGAGGATAGGTATTTGGAGGGTATCGGGGCACAAGTTAACAGAAAAGATAAGCAATTTGAGACTGATGCCTGAGGCTATGAACTCACATGATCTGTGAGTTGCTTTTGTTTTATCTAGAATAGCAGTTCAGGAACTCAGTTTTCTGAGTGGTATGGCAGTTATTATTCCTTTGTAAATTTACAAAACCATCTCAATCTATTTCTTTAAAAAGATGTTTTTGCATAGTAGCATCATATTCAGTGTGTACTCATTCTTTCTTTTGCTTCTTTGCCCATTCTTCTTGCCTATTCTGAATGAAGCTGAAAGAGTTAATAATGGCAAAACAGTTGCAGAAGACCCTCCTCCTGCAAAGAAAATTCGAAAATGTCACAGGGTGAAAAAGGAGCCTGTGGCTGAAGGAAAGACAGATAGTGACAGGACTGAAGACAAGCAAGGTCAGCCCCCCCCCACATACACCAAGGAGAATGTGGACCAGCAAGAGGGTCCCTGGGAGGGCTGAGGGTGGGAGAGTATTTTGTTCTTTCAACTCTTATTTTTTCTTTCCTTGAAAATATAATTAACTTTCTATCTTTGGGGCATACCATAAGACTAACCTAGTTTC
>NW_011486447.1:6004-11378 GCF_000754665.1 Bison bison bison | reverse complement strand
TAGTCCACTGGAGAAGGGAATGGCAAACCACTTCAGTATTCTTGCCTTGAGAACCCCATGAACAGTATGAAAAGGCAAAATGATAAGATACGGAAAGAGGAACTCCCCAGGTTGGTAGGTGCCCAATATGCTACAGGAGATCAGTGGAGAAATAACTCCAGAAAGAATGAAGGGATGAAGCCAAAGCAAAAACAATACCAAGTTGTGGATGTGACTGGTGATAGAAGCAAGGTCCGATGCTGTAAAGAGCAATATTGCATAGGAACCTGGAATGTTAGGTCCATGAATCAAGGCAAATTGGAAGTGGTCAAACAGGAGATGGCAAGAGTGAACATCGACATTCTAGGAATCAGCGAACTAAAATGGACTGGAATGGGTGAATTTAACTCAGATGACCATTATATCTACTACTGGGGGCAGGAATCCCTTAGAAGAAATGGAGTAGCCGTTACGGTCAACAAAAAAGTCCGAAATGCAGTACTTGGGTGCAATATCAAAAGTGACAGAATGATATCTGCTCATTTCCAAGGCAAACCATTCAATATCACGGTGATCCAAGTCTAGGCCCCAACCAGTAATGCTGAAGAAGCTGAACGGTTCTATGAAGACCTACAAGACCTTTTAGAACTAACACCCCCCAAAAGATGTCCTTTTCATTACAGGGAACTGGAATGCAAAAGCAGGAAGTCAAGATACACCTGGAAGTAACAGGCAAAGTTGGCCTTGGAATACAGAATGAAGCAGGGCAAAGGCTAGTAGAGTTTTGCCAAGAGAACTCACTGGTCATAGCAAACACCCTCTTCTAACAACAGAATGGGATATTGCTAAACTATAAAAGGGAATGGAACTGGGTCATTGATAGACATATGGATGAACATAGAGAGTGTCATACAAAGCAAAGTAAGTCAGAAAGAGAAAAGCATATATGTTAACACATAGAAGTGGAATATAGAAAAAAAATGGTGTAGATGAGCTTATATGCAGAGCAGACATAGAGACACAGAAATGGAGAACTCTATTCAATATTCATTGGTGACCTAAATGGAAAGGAAATCCAAAAAAGAGGTGATATATGGATAGAATATCCCATTCCCTTTGCTGTACAGCAGAAATTAACACAAAATTGTTAAGCAACTACACTCTAATAATTAAAAAAACAAAACAGAAGAATTGGTAAAGAAAACGTGGCATGTATATACAATGAAATATTACTGAGCCATAAAGAAGTAAATAATGGCATTTGCAGCAACATGGATAGACCTAGAGATTGTCATACTGAGTGAAATAAGTCAGACACAGAAAGACAGATATCGTATGACATTGCTTATATGTGGAATCTGAGAAGAATGTGCAAATTAACTTATTTACAAAACAGAAGTAGAGTCACAGTTGTAGAAAACAAACTTATGGTCATCACAGGACAAGAAGGGGACTAATTGGGAGATTAGGATTGACATAAATACAGTATTATATATAAAATAAATAACTAATAAGCGCCTGCTGCATAGCACAGGGAACTTTACTCAATATTCTTTAATGGCCAGTATCAGAAATGAGTCTTTAAGAAAGAGGAGTGGATATATTTACTTATATAATTGTTTTGCTGTGCTGTATACCAAAATCTAAAACATTACTTTAAATCAACTATAGCCCATAAAATTTAAGAAAGATAATTGTGACTTTGAAAAAGTCACATGGATGGAAGAATATCAGAATGGTTATGCTAAGTGAATGGCTATGCTGAGAGAGTCAGTTCCTAGGCAGGTTGATAAGTCCAGGATCCCCAAAGAGAAGAAAGGGGTCTGGAATTCTCAAGGAAGAGGAGAGGACAAACATCTTTTTTTTTTTTTTTTCTCTCTCTACATTCCTTAGTCTTAGTCACATAAAACATTTTTTTTTTCTTTAAGCCCAGAACTGATAATTACACATCAAGCAACTCAGCTTAAACTCTGTACTAAGGATTATATAACAATAATGTATCCTGCTTGAGGATGGTTTCTGCTTCCTGGAAACCTTCTGGCTAATCCTGTTATCTTAAAATGTAAACTATGGGAGTGAGTCTAGTAAGATCTTTACAACCTTGAGACATTCCTTTGATTTATTGTAATAACCTATTAGAAAATTATATAACTCTCTTGCTAACACTAGCGAGGGGGGCACTCTCTGTCCCCCTTCTGATGTCTATGTCAGAAGCTCTCTTTGTCCCTTTTTATACTTTAATAAAAGTCTGCTACACAAAAGCTCTTAAGCAGTCAAGGCTGGTCCCTGGTCCTGAAGCTAAATCTTCTTTGAAGATCATGAATCAAACATCGTTCACTGTAAGCTATCAATGCTATGTATCAAGCATACAAAAAAGTACGCAGTATGTGATCCTATTATATAATTTTAGAAAATGCAAAAAAGTCTATAGTGACGGAAAGCATATCAGTGGTTGCTTGGGGATGAGATGTCAGAGAAGACCAAAGAGGAGGGGTTGTCAAGGGTCACAGTGAAACTTTGAAGGGGAAGAGAGTATTAATAGTATAGTCATTGTCTTGAGAGCAGTGATGATTTCCTGAATATATAAGCCAAACTTTTAAAATAAAGAATTAATTACATGCAAAAGAGCATATGCCTCTAGAAAATTATGAAATGATATAAATTTGCTACAGAATGATACTATTTGGCCAAAGTTGACAACTGTTTACTTCCTAGTTCTCTATATAAAAGAACATGACCAGTGTTGAGAAAGTCTCAACATATATAAATGAAACTATACAAATCTATGAAACATCTCATCTAATGTTTCATTTAAGGCTGCTGTTTCCTTGCTGACTTTCTATCTGAATGATCTATCTATCCATTGATGGAATTTGGGTGTTAAAAGTCCCCAGCTATTATTGTGTTGCTATCAGTTTCTTCCTTTAGGTCTGTTAATAATTGTTTTATATATTTTGGTGCTCCAAAGTTGCATGTACATATATTGAAAAATGTTTTTAATGATTGTTCCTTTTATCATTATATAATGTCCATCTTTGTCTCTTGTTACCTTTGTTTTTCTTTTTTTTTTTTTTTTTTTGGTTTATTTGGCTGCACCAGGTCTTGGTTGCAGCACGTGGGCTTTTAGTTGTGATATGTGGGATCTAGTTCCCTGACAAGGGATCAAACCCAAGCCTCCTGCATTGAGATCTCGGAGTCTTGGCCACTGGACCACCAGGAAAGTCCCACTGTTACCTTTTTTTCTTTTATCTATTTTGTCTGATAGATAAAATAGGCCTTTTAGGGCTTCCCTGATAGCTCAGTTGGTGAAGAATTTCCCTGCAATGCAGGAGACCACGGTTCGATTCCTGGGTCGGGAAGATCCACTGGAGAAAGGATAAGCTACCCACTCCAGTATTCTTGGGCTTCCTTTGTGGCTCAGCTGGTAAAGAATCTGCGCGAAATGCTGGAGACCTGGCTTCAATCTCTGGGTTGGGAAGATCCCTCAAAGAAGGAAAAGGCTACCGACTCCAATATTCTGGCCTGGAGAATTCCATGGATTGTATAGTCTATGGAATTGCAAAGAGTCGGACGCAACTGAGCGCCTTTCGCTTTCACTTTGTCTGATACAAGTGATTACACTCACTTTCTTTTGGCTACCATTTGCTTGGAGTATCATCTTTCATCCCTTCACTCTGAGCCTGTTTTTCTTTAGAGCTGAGGTAAGTCTCCTGGAGGCAGCATATAGTTAGATCTTATTTTTTAATCCATCCAGCCACTCTATGTCTTTTGATTGGTGAACCATTTACATTTAGGATGATTATTGATAGATGAAGACTTATTGTTGCCATTTCATCTCTTATTTTCCGGTTGTTTGATATCGCCGTTGTTTCTTTTTCCTTGTGTTTCTGTTTTCCAGTTTTTGGTGGTTTCTGTGACATTTTTCTCAGTTTCCTTTTTTTTTTTTTAACTGTTTAGTATCTCTGCTCTAGATTTATGTTTTGTGGTTACCATGAGGTTTGTATAAACATCTCTTAGATAAAATAGTCCTTTTTCTGCCTTCATTTGAGCATACAGGTTCCATCCTCTTGTCCTTTTATGTTTTTGTTGTCTCAAATTATTCCTTTTTATGTTGTGAGTTTCTTTTTTTTTTAATTAATTGATTTTTTAAGAGAAGGATAATCACTTTACAGAATTTTGTTTGTTTCTGCCAGACATTATGTTGTGAGTTTCTTACCAAATTGAAGTAGTTATAGTTGTTTTTTCTATTTTTTCCCCTTTAACCTTTATGCTATAATAAACTGTTTAAAATCTGTTCTGATAGGGTTGCATTTTTCTGATTCTGTTTATCACCTTACTCAAAGATTTGTGTACCTTTGCTTTTTTGTTAAAGATAGAAGAGCTCCTTTCAACATTTCTTGTAAGGCAGGTGTAGTGGTGATGAACTCTCTCAACTTTTGTCTGGGAAAGCTTTTTTCCTCCTTCATCTCTGAATGATGACTTTGGTGGATAGAGTATTCTTGGCTGATAGCTTTTATCTTTCAGTATTTTGAGTGGCATTCCAGTCGTTCTTGACCTGTAGAGTTTCTTCTGAGAAATCTGCATATAGCCTAATGGGGATTTCTTTGTAGGTGAGCATCCGTTTTTTCCCTGGCAGTCTTTAAAATTCCTATTTTATCATTGACTTTTGACAGTTTTAATATAATGTGTTCTGGAGAAGATCTTTTTGTATTGAGGCAATTAGGTGTTCTGTTAGCTTCATAGAGTGGTACACCAATTTTCTTCTCTAGGTTTGGGAAGTTCTCAGCTATTATTTCTTTAGATAAACTCTCTGCTCCCTTCTCCCTCTCTTCTTCTGAAATACTATTACCTAATGTTGCCCTTCCTAGAAGAGTCAGATAGTTCTTATAGAATTTCCTCCTTCTTTTTTACATCTTAATTCTCTTTCCTAACCTATCTGTGTCTCTTCTAGATTTCCGTATTTGGGCTCACTTATTCTGTCTTTCATATGGTCTTCCCTATTTCCAATGCTTTCTAACATATTATCTTGTTTATTGAGTTCTTCAGCTCCAAAATTTCTGCTTGGTTTTTTATAGAGTTTTAATCTCTTCAGTAAAGTATTCCTTCTAGTCATTAATTTTATTCCTGAACTCACTAAACTGCCTTTCTGAGTTTTCTTGTAGCTCATTGAGTTTCTTCATGACAGCTATTTTGTATTCTGTATCAGTTAGATCACAATATTCTGTGACTTTGTTTCGTTTCTGGAAATTTTGTCATTTTCGAGATACAGTGTAACTATGGTTATTCCTAGTGTTTGATGCGGAGAAGGCAATGGCACCCAACTCCAGTACTCTTGCCTGGAAAATCCCATGGATGGAGGAGCCTGGTGGGCTGCAGTCCATGGGGTTGCTAGGAG
>NW_011486447.1:3730-5904 GCF_000754665.1 Bison bison bison | reverse complement strand
TTAGAATCATACAATGTTCCAAGACTAAATCATGAAGAAATAGAAAATGTGAATAGACCAAACTCTAGTGAAGAGATTGAAACAGTAATAAAAAACCTCCCCCAAACAAAAGTCCAGGGCAAGACAGCTTCCCAGGTGAATTCTATTAAGCCATCAAAGAGGATTCAATACTTCTCAAAGTCTTCCAAAAAATTGAAGAGGAGAGAATACTTCCTAACTCATTTTACAAGGCCCATATTATCCTGATACCACAACCAGACAAGGACAACACAAAAAAAGGAAATTAGGGGCCCATTTCTATGATGAGCATGGAGAACTGTATGATGATGGATGGGAACCAAAGTTTTGGTGGTGAGCATCCTGTAGTAGGTATTTCTACACAGTAGAAATCTAATGTTGTACATGTGAAACTTATAGAATGTAATAAAGCAATGTTACCTCAATCAAAATAAATAAATAAATAAATAAATGAAACTATAGGACTAATATGGTAAAGAAAAACCAAAACTCTGTAGGCATGGAAAGCAAGATTTGTTTTTGACAAGAAGCGGGATGAAAGATGTGCTTTCACTGAGGAAAACAATGAGTAATTTTATCCTAAAGCAGAGTGACTAGTTAATATTCCAGAATATGAAAGAGGAACACAGAAGATTAAAATGGAATGGGTATTTTAAAAATGTTGTACAAAGACTGTGGGAAAAGTCCTGAAAAGGAATTTTATAATCTATGATCAAATCTGGCTAATGATGAATGGATTTATTTATGTTTTTTTAAACTTAGCCTTAAGAATAATACTACATTGATGTGAAATAAGAATTTAGTTCTGTTACAGAAATTAAGTTTTCTTAGATTTCAGGTCTACATTGAGAAGAAATTGAAAAAAATGCTTTCCTTTACCTTTTACTTATTGTGCCTGGCAAACCAAGATTTTGTGACTTAAATTTATTTTGTCTCCTTCATATTGTCTTTATAATTCCTTTGATTGCTTAAGAAAATAGAGCTTTCTCAACATTTAGGGAGCTACATTTTTTTACAACTATGCCATTTCCTGCATTTCCTCTGGTTATTTGTCACTTTGGTTAAATATGTAACTAAGTACACTTTCACAGTTTCCTGTGATACTATTTAATGAAGTGTTCAAACCTTTTGATAATATTGACAACGTCTCAAAATCAATATTAAAAGGGAGACTTTTTACTTCAAACTGATGTGAGATTCCCCAGAGTGCCATTGGCAAGTTTTAAAGGATTTGTTTCTTACTTTGTAAAAGGGAGATGCTAAAAAGAATTTGGTTACTTAGTATGTTAAACTATGTGGGAAATGCTATCAAATAATAGAGGTAATAAATTTCTTAGTTTATATGAGGTGGATAAATGTTCCTGATACAGGTATTCCAGAAATTGTATAAATTTCATAGAAATCTGTCAAAACCCTCATTGTCCAGTTATGTTAAAATGCTGCATACTACCTAAATAACTAGTTGTCTTTATACAACAAGCTGTCATAAGAAATTTAATAGTGGCCATTTTAAGTCACTTAACAGTTACAGATAGTCAATGTTTTGCTTTGATTCTTTTGTAAAAGTTTTTAAAGTTAACTACAGGCAAGAATCCTCCATGTTGGCCTAATGTGACCAAATTTGAATCCATACCACTGGACTGAGTAATAATATTCAGAAGCATGAAGACATTAATGTCACTAAAACTGCAAACCACCAATCACACAGAATAAGAATTAATTCCATGTGAATGAATGAACTGACAAGGAAAATTATAATGTTTTGGACATTTGGGAGGAAAACTTCCATAGTTACTTTAGTTTTGTTTATGAGATTGAAAAATATCCTTTTCTCTCAAGCTATTAATATGTGTAACTTTCTGCAATTTGGTAAATTATGGCTTTGTGTACAAAGATAGAATATTATTTTTTATCTCTATTCCCCAAATTCTAAAATCTCAATCAGTATTCTTATATTTATGATAATATAGTTATTGGGATAAGTTCAACGACAATTTTTTCTTGCAGGAGGATACATTTGGAAACACTGGTTATAATACTAAGGCTTTTTTTTTTAATTTAATTTTATTTTTAAACTTTACATAATTGTATTAGTTGTGCCAAATATCAAAATGAATCCATCACAGGTATACATGTGCTCCCCATCCTGACCCTCC
>NW_011486447.1:0-715 GCF_000754665.1 Bison bison bison | reverse complement strand
CAAGATTGCCAGGAGATATATCAATAACCTCAGATATGCAGATGACACCACCCTTATGGCAGAAAGTGAAGAGGAACTCAAAAGCCTCTTGATGAAAGTGAAAGTGGAGAGTGAAAAAGTTGGCTTAAAGCTCAACATTCAGAAAACGAAGATCTTGGCATCTGGTCCCATCACTTCATGGGAAATAGATGGGGAAACAGTGGAAACAGTGTCAGACTTTATTTGGGGGGGCTCCAAAATCACTACAGATGGTGACTGCAGCCATGAAATTAAAAGATGCTTACTGTTTGGAAGAAAAGTTATGACCAACCTAGATAGCATATTCAAAACAGAGACATTACTTTGCCAACCAAGGTCCATCTAGTCAAGGCTATGGTTTTTCCTGTGGTCATGTATGGATGTGAGTTGGACTGTGAAGAAAGCTGAGCACTGAAGAATTGACGCTTTTGAAGTGTGGTGTTGGAGAAGACTCTTAAGAGTCCCTTGGACTGCAAGGAGATCCAACCAGTCCATTCTGAAGGAGATCAGCCCTGGGATTTCTTGGAAGGATGATGCGAGCTGAACTACCAGTACTTTGGCCACCTCATGTGAAGAGTTGACTCATTGGAAAAGACTCTGATGCTGGGAGGGATTGGGGGCAGGAGAAGAAGGGGACGGCAGAGGATGAGGTGGCTGGATGGCATCACTGACTCGATGGACGTGAGTCTGAGTGAAC
>NW_011486446.1:19709-20276 GCF_000754665.1 Bison bison bison | reverse complement strand
ATATATACAACTGAAATACTGTGCTGTATTACCTGAAGCATACATGACATTATAAATCAACTACACTTCAATAAAATTTTTTTTAAAAGAACTTTGGTTAAAAATTAAATAAGGGGAGAGGATAATTATACAGCAACAAATCAGTATCTCAAAATCAACAAATATCAAACTGAGTTTTAAAATCCCTGGAAGAGGAAATGGCAACCTGCTCCAGTATTCTTGCTGAGATAATCCCATGGAAAGAGGAACCTGGTGGGCTACAGTCCATGGGGTCACAAAGAGTCAGACACAGGTGAAGTGACTGAGCACACATATTATTTAAAATATAAAAATATTATTTAAACTATGAGATCATAGAAATGTGAAAGGAATCATAAAAACACATAACAAATAATTACAAATAACAAGAAACAGGGTCGTGATGTTAATATCAGATAAAATAAACATGAATGAAAATCATTACTCAGAATGTGATTATTAGTGCTAACAAGCTATTAAAACAATGAACTTGTTTATATTCAGTGATATATATAAGCTTAAAATATATAAAGATAAAATTGATCATGA
>NW_011486446.1:18535-19609 GCF_000754665.1 Bison bison bison | reverse complement strand
CAGCAAAATGAAAAATAGAATTACTTAAAATGAAAAACAATCAATGAGCTTAAAAATAATATGAAGGAATATTTAAGAGATGTAGATAAATAAATAAAAAGGTCAGTATATACTGAAAGAAGATGCAGATGGAGAGAACTGGGTAGAAGCAACATACTAAGAGCTAAATTTTGAAAAATTAGCTCCTTTTAATTTCCAAACTCCTTACTACAGAAAAATTGAAATAAATGAATAAAATTTTAATTTTAAGGTTTTGAGGAAAAAGACCTATTCAACAACAATTTGTATGCAACTAAACAATAATTAGGGTCAATCAAAACATTTTATAGACAGTATAAAAATTATTATTCATAAGCTATCATTAAAAGAACTATTAGACATATTTCAGGTGGATAAAAATTGAAGCAAATCTATTAGGATGCAAGAAACAGTGGTGTACAAATAATAAATACATTGAGTAGATTTGTTATATGCCTTGCCTATAAAAAGTAAGTAATGATAAGACAAGTATAAGTGGTTAATGGAAAAAGTAAAATTCAATGATATAAACTACATTATTTTTGCACACACCTGAACAGTAGATAGTGGTAATTTCTATATGTCATGCTATAGTAAATCATCAAGGTTTCTCATAAACTGAGGTGATTGGCTTGGGAATTCTTAATGTTTCTGGCCTCCCTGAGTACCTATGGTATTGATCTCTCAACACATTTATATAGATTTCTTAACCATACCATTTTCCCAAGCACAACATTTGGGAATCTCTGATCTAGACAAGTATAACCAACAAGATGCAGGTAGATCATGCCTGGAGTTAAATCCTATTGTATTTCTATTGTAAATGGGATGGTAGATACAGTAAAAAGAATTAAAGTATCCTTGTTAAAATATTGAAAGTAATGATAAAAAAATATAATGTAGAATACTTAAATAGATAAAGTAATTTGGCTGAGGTTAACATATAAACACTACTTTGTATAAAATAGATGACCGCCAAGGACCTACTCTATACCATAGGGGAACTAGACTCCATATTATGTAATAATCTATAAGGGAAAAGAATCTGATAAAAGA
>NW_011486446.1:16810-17853 GCF_000754665.1 Bison bison bison | reverse complement strand
CATCTACTTGAGGTGAGCTATATATTTGTAGCAGCTTTTGGGAGAAGATTTCCAGGAAACTGAGGAAAAGAAGTCAGACAAGCCCAATAAACCTTCTGCACTGAGTATATGAAACAGGCTATGTGATGGGACACAAAAGGCCTAGAGTTTGCAGGACACAATTCAAGAGTGAAGAGAGTAACAGAAAAGCAACTCCAGATCACTGCAGAAGGTCTCATTCAATTAAACTCAGTCAACTCATGAGCATGTGCTTCTGAGGAAGTGACCCAAGACCAGAAGTGAACCATACAAAAGAATTAGAGGAAACAGCATTCAGAACTCATACAGGGCCAGGAATAATGCCTGTTTCTTTCAGCCAAACTGGAAAGCTTCATGAAGATTCATGGCTCACTGGTAGAGTACAGATGACGAGTCTTACCTGCATAGGAGAGAAAATACTTAGCCCAAGACTGACCACTGTCCTGGTTTTGCCTAATAAATCTTAAAAGAAAGTCCTGAAAGATTAAATTGTTTTCAGGTAATTTAGCTGTGTACCAGAAGGAAGGTGGAGATTTTTTTGGAATTAAAAGTGTCTAGAACTCAACAAGGTTAAATCCACAATGGCTGGCATGCCATTAAAAAAAAAAAAAAGCATGAAACAGAAAGGTATATCCCAAATTAGAACAGAAATTAATAAACAGAAACCAATCCAGAAATGACACAATGACAAAGTGCTTAGAATTAGCAAAAAAGGACATAACGATGATTATAATTTCAGTCTTGAAGAAGTTAGAGACATCAAAGATATGTGAAAGTTACTTAGTTGTTTACAACTCTTTGTGACCCCATGGACTATATACAGTGCATGGAATTCTCCAGGCCAGAATACTGGAGTGGGTAGCCTTTCCGTTCTCCACGGGATCTTCCCAACCCAGGGGTCGAACCCAGGTCTCATGCATTGCAGGTGGATTCTTTACCAGGTGAGCCACCAGGGAAGCATGGCATAAATCAAATTTACACAGATAAAAACTCCAAAATAGGCTGAATGGATTAAGGGCATATTA
>NW_011486446.1:14772-16710 GCF_000754665.1 Bison bison bison | reverse complement strand
AATATTCAATGCAAATATTCAATGCAAATTATAAAAGAGAAGATAAACCATAAAATGACGAGAAAATCAGTGAGCTGTGGGCAAGGTCAAAAAGTCAATTACATGTGTAATTAACATCCTCAAAAATAAAACAGAGTTAAATGTCAAAAAAACTTATTGAAGAAATAGTGGCAGACAATGTCTTAAATTTGATGAAATGTAATCTAATCAGTTCAATATACACCTGTAGTCATATCAATTATTTTATGATTCCTAGGAAACGACAAGAGGTAGCTGTAACAGAGATTTATTTGGGTGGTGGTTTGATAAGATTCCTTATGATAGGAAGTCTCTCACAGTAGGGAACCTTCCAGAAACTTTTGGATCATTGCTCAGAAGAAGAGGGATAGGGGACTCACAGAGGGGAGGGAAACAGAGAGCTTATAGGTGATGTCACTCAGCAGCATGGCAGCGAATCTCTAGGGTCAGAACTCTGAAGGCAACAATGGTTTGGGACCTTTTATAGTCTCAGGGTTTGACATATCTGTGGCTAGCAGATGTTGGGTTCAGCTGAAGTCTGGATTACTAATTCTGATTACTAATCTGATGACTAATTACTGACCACTGTCCTGATTTTTTAAGTCCTGAAAGATTAAATTGTTTTCAGCTAATTTATCTATGTACCAAAAGGAAGGTGGAGATTTTTTTGGAATTTAAAGAGAAGTTTCTAGAACTCATCAAGGTTAAATCAACAATGGCTGGCTTAAAGTATGGAATTTTTTTAGGGATAGTTTCTTCATATTTTGCTCAGCATTAAGTGTTATTTCAGATTGGAAATTTGACACTTACATTGTGGTAACACTGGAATTCACATCCAGTTCTCCAGGATTTTCTGTGGTATTTTTTAAATCACTTAAACTGTGGTATTAACATTTGAGACTTTGCTAGACCATTTTTACAAAGGCTATTTCTTACTGAATGTAATCACTGAAGTCTCTATTTTCATAACTTACATTTAGGGAATATTTTAGTAAAAATTTTCTTCAGTGCCACAAGCTATAACAGAACAAACAAACCAAAAAAAAAAAAGAAAAAGAAACAAAAAGACTCAGTTACCTCTTCTAGTCTTTGCAAATTGCCTCTTTTCTGGAGCCCAACATGAAAGCTTGATGTCTACTCAAGTCCTTTTTGAGCGTGTATCTCAGCTTTCCGAGTTTTCTCAGCCATATATATGGCTGGTGTTGAACATCCTAATTCCACAAAAAGCCTCACTCTAGTTCCTTAGGTGGTCTGTTGTATGTCTCTGCCCATAATATCTTGCCTCAGGTTTCTGTGGATTTATTGTCCTCTTGCAGCTTTTATGAGAAGTGCCTGCTACTTATCCCACCTGTGACCTGAGTTGGGAGAAGTAGAAATGAATGCTTTGCTTCAGGTATCCCCTAAACATGTTAGAACAGATGTATACAATAATCTGCAAATAAGATCAGCCAGTTCTCTCTGGTTTAAGAGAAGGAACTGGGAACTAGCGTGGTCCCACTTCAAGACCAAGACTGACTCCACACCAGAAGAATGTGGGGAAAAGTAAACATACAAATAAAATTTTCTATCATTTTGGAGGATGTTTTTTTCTGATTGAGTGTTCACTTGGTTTCTATAAACCTTTGAGTGTTCTCCAGAAATCTGAGAAAGATGGCTCAGAGAGCCCTGCTTGTTTTGTGTTTTTCCAGAGGGAGAATAAGGTCTTGGAAATTTGTAGTACCCCCATTTTTCTGACCACCCGTACTTTTAATATATCCCAGATCTGTAGTGAAAATCCACATTCACTCAAGTGTTGGTCCTTCTTTTAAGGATTTGTGAGGTGAAAGTGAAAGTCACTCAGTCATGTCTGACTCTTTGGGATCCCATGGACTATACAGTCCATGGAATTCTCCAGGCCAGAATACTGGAGTGGGTAGCCTT
>NW_011486446.1:13604-14672 GCF_000754665.1 Bison bison bison | reverse complement strand
TAAGAATGGATAAAGAAGATGTGGGACATATATACAATGGAATATTACTCAGCCCTTAAAAAGACTGAAATAATAATGCCATTTCCAGCAACATGGAAAGACCTAGAATGTGTCATACTGAGTGAAGCCAAAGAAAGAGAAATATGATATATCTCTTATATGTGGAATCTAAAAAGTAATGGTACAAATGAACTTACTTACAAAACAGAAACAGACTCAGAGAACAAACTTATTGTTACCAGGGAGGAAAGGTGGGGTTGAAAAGGGGTATGTTGGGAGCTGGAGATCGACATGTATACACTGCTATATTTAAAATGGATAACCAACAAGGACCTACTGTATTGCACAGGGAACTCTGCTCAATGTTATGTGGCAGCCTGATGGGAGGGGAGTTTGAGGGAGAACTGATACATATGTATAGCTGAGTTGCTGTGATGTCCACTTGAGACTATCACAGTGTTGTTAATTGGCTATATTGCAATATAAAAAGTTAAATAACCTTAAAAATAGATACTGATGCAAAAAAACAAAAATAAATTAAAATCAAAATTAACATAAAAATAACATCTTAATACATTGAAGTTGATAAATTAGAGAGTAGCTATAAATTCATAATATTTTTTATTTATGAAAATTAAAACTATAGACTTTTTTGAAGAAAACAGATGAAATAATATATAAGGTAGTATATTACTATAGCTATATTTTGGATTTTTAAAACTCAGCACACTGAATAACTGTACATGAATATCTTGAATAATACATATGTAACAGTATAACCTAGAAAAATGTCATTTAATAAAACTGAACAAATCAACTTGAATATATGACTTGGTAAGTTTCTACCAGAATTATCTTTCTTTAATTAACAGCTTTATACTGTGAACAAAATAATAGAAGTCTGGACACTGGTGAATGAATAGGCAAGAAGATTCTGAACAACACTTCATATTTGAATGAAAATAAGGGGGTTACCATCATGATGTAATAGAGACTGGATTCACCATCCTTCTGGAAATAATTGACCAATGGATGAAATTTATGAAATAATTTTTAAGACACTTGATG
>NW_011486446.1:10856-12034 GCF_000754665.1 Bison bison bison | reverse complement strand
CCTGAAGGGTATTATGCTTAGTGAAATAAGTCAGAGAAAGATATATACTGTATGTTATCATTTGATGTGGAATCTAAAAAATGAAGTAAATGAAAAAATAAAAGCAGAATCACAGATATAGAGAAAAGTCTAGTAGTTAACAGTGGGGCAAGACAGGGATATGGGATTGAAAAATACAAATTAATATGTACAAAACAAATAAGCTACAAAGATATTGTACAGTGCATGGGATTTAGCCAATATTTTATAACAGTAAGTGGAATATAATCTATAAAAATATTGAATGTTATATATGTGAAACTAATATAAATCAACTGTACTTGAGTAAAAATAAAAATCACAAAACCTCAAAAAAATAAAAGATATATACAGATTAATACACCTCACTGAATGCATTTACATGTCTTTTTGTTACTGTTAACCTGACTTGTTTGCTTTAGACTTGTTTATTAACCTAAAAACAGCTTTTATTTATTTATTTTTTTTTGAGAGTATCCAATAGTCATATTTTAATCAGTAACCCATTTGCTAGCATCAAATGTACATAAAAATAATAGGAGAAGTAGAACAGGATTATTAGCAATATGGAAATATAGATGCAACCAACTGAAATTGCTGGCCTATAAAGTTGAATAGTTTTTGGCCTATAAAAATGAAATGAATCTGAGGGCTTAAATTAATCTGAGGTCTTATATATAAATTTAGCTATAAAACAGAGTGTAAAATAATTTTCTGGAAAATATATTTTCACTTATTAGATGAATGAAATAGTCATGAAATCAGGGCCTTGAGAAAGAAACACAGTCTTATTTTCTTACAATATAATTTTCTTCCCTGTAGTAGCTGAGATTTGAAAATTCTGAAAAATATAAAGCTGAGAATTGTTGGTGTCCAAATCATGTTGGAGAGGCCTCAGGTAAATATAAAGAAGTTATGTCTATAGTTAGAAGGAACTAGGAACGATAGTGATTTGAAAGCAGGTGATTAAAGTATCAATGTAACGAAAGTTTCTCACTTTTGATGTATTCAGTTTAAGCTAGAATTTTAAGATAATTTTTGAAAAACCTTCAATTTAACTAACATCTTATGGGAAAAACCCAAATGAACTTTTTTTTTCTTTTTTTTTTTAAATTTTATTTTTAAAATTTACAATATTGTATTAGTTTTGCCAAATATCG
>NW_011486446.1:9839-10756 GCF_000754665.1 Bison bison bison | reverse complement strand
TAGCTAAAATTAAGAAAACTGACAATTCCAAACTTGGTTAAGATGTAAAAAAAAAAAAAAAAACTGGGACTCTCATTACGCTGTTTTGGTTGTTGGAAATAGTACAAACACTTTGGGAGGGAAACCTATCTTGGCACTAGATACTGAAGCAAACAATATTCCTATTTATGCTGCAATACAGCAATCCCACCCCTAGAGAAACAAGTGCTTATGTGCCTGTACTTTGAAATGCAAGTATAAGAAATTCATAGCAAAGTAGTTTATAATATACCCAAACTGGAAATAACCACATGCCCATCAAGAATAGAATTAAATAAATTCTGGTCTATGAACACATCGATTACAAAGGATAAAATTCCTGCTATACATACTACTATCAGTGAATATCATAGATACTTATTTGACAGAAACCAAACACAAACTATGCACAAATTAGTACATACTCTGATTTCTTTTTACATAATATTTAAGAAAAGGCAAAACCAATTTATGGTGACAGAAATAAGAACAGTGGTTGGCTGTATAGTGGGTGATTGATTTAAAAGGGGCATAAGAGGGAATTCCCTGGCAGTCCAGTGGTTAGGACTTTACACTGGGGGAGCTAAGATCTTGAGAGCTGTGAGGCACAGCCGAGAAACTGGATCCGATTATACAGAGTGAAGTAAGCCAGAAAGAAAAGCACCAATACAGTATACTAACACATATATATGGAATTTATAAAGATGGTAACAATAACCCTGTGTGCGAGACAGCAAAAGAGACACAGATGTATAGAGCAGTTTTTTAGACTCTATGAGAGAGCAAGAGGGTGGGATCATTTGGGAGAATGGCATTGAAACATGTATAATATCATATATGAAACGAGTTGCCAGTCCAGGTTCTATGCATGATACTGGATGCTTGGGTCTGGTGCACTG
>NW_011486446.1:7290-7645 GCF_000754665.1 Bison bison bison | reverse complement strand
CAATACTTTGGCCACCTTATGCGAAGAGTTGACTCATTGGAAAAGACTCTGATGTTGGGAGGGATTGGGGGCAGGAGGAGAAGGGGACGAAAAAGTACGAGATGGCTGGATGGCATCACCGACTCGATGGACATGAGTTTGGGTGAATTCCGAGAGTTGGTGATGGACAGGGAGGCCTGGTATGCTGGGATTCAAGGGGTCGCAAAGAGTCAGACACAACTGAGTGACTGAACTGAACTGAACTATGCTCAGTTGTGTCCAACTCTGCGACCCCATAGACTGCATCCCACAAGTCTTCTCTGTCCATGGGATTTCCCAGGCAAGGATACTGGAGTGAGTTTCTATTCCCTTCTCC
>NW_011486446.1:6037-7190 GCF_000754665.1 Bison bison bison | reverse complement strand
TTTTCCAGTGGTCATGTATGGATGTGAGGGTTGGACTGTGAAGAAAGCTGAGCGCCAAAAAATTGATTGCTTTTGAACTGTTTTTGGAGAAGACTCTTGAGAGTCCCTTGGACTGCAAGGAGATCCAACCAGTCCATTCTAACGGAGATCAGCCCTGGGATTTCTTTGGAAGGAATGATGCTAAAGCTGAAACTCCAGTACTTTGGCCACCTCATGCAAAGACTTAACTCATTGGAAAAGACTCTGATGCTGGGAGGGATTGGAGGCAGGAGGAGAAGGGGACGACAGAGGATGAAATGGCTGGATGGCATCACCGGCGTGATGGACATGAATTTGAGTGAACTCTGGGAGTTGATGATGGACAGGGAGGCCTGGCGTGCTGCAATTCATGGGGTCGCAAAGAGTCGGACATGACTGAGCGACTGAACTGAACTGAACTGAATGGTCAAAATATATAAAGAACACATGTAAGTGAATAACAACAACAACAAAATCCCAATTTTTAAAAAATGGAGAAAGGACCTGAACAAACATTTTTCCAAAGACGACATATGATAGTTCATTGGGCAAATGAAAGGATGTTCAACATCCTTAATTATTAGAGAAATGCAAATGAAAACCACAATGACCTATTGCTTCACAACTGTTGGAATTCTGTTATCAAAGAGGTAGGAAACAACAAATGTTGAAGAGGATGTGGAGAAGAGAACTCTGTCATTTTGTGTTTACTGCAAGGCAAATGGCTCTGCCAGTTGGGACTACAATTTATCAAGCTGGCAGAGTGACAAATTTCATTGTTGTAGAAAATTTTATCATATATTCAGTTCTGAACAGTACATATGAAAGAGAGGTGTGAGCAGGCAGAACTTACCAATAAGGTCTTCATAACTTGAACTTACCAATACTGTAATGACACTGGCCCAGGAGACAGAGATCATTTGGTTTCCTCGAACCTGGAGCATATCTCCCTGAAAGATTTATCTGCCTCACCTGCCACCAAGGGTCCCTGAGTTTCAGGATCAGATATAATACCACAAAACAGGATCTCCCTATGAAAAAAAAAAAATTGTCACTCACACCTCTCTTCTATATGAACTGTTCAGAACTGAATATATGATAAAATTTTCTACAACAATGAAATTTGTCACTCTGC
>NW_011486446.1:5303-5937 GCF_000754665.1 Bison bison bison | reverse complement strand
AATCTACAAAGGAAATCCTATTAGGCTATCAGCAGATTTCTCTGTAGTCAAGGAGAGAGTGGAATGACGTACTCAAAATACTAAAAGATAAAAATTGTCAACCAACAATACACTATTTAGCAAGATGCCATTCAGCTATGAAGAAGAAATAAAAGCCTTTCCCAGAAAAACAAAAGCTGAGGGAGTTTGTCAACCCCTAGACCTGCTTTACAAGACATGTTGAAACCAGCTCTTCTATCTGAAACAAAAAGGCAAAGGCACATAAAGCTTTGAGTAAGGTGATAGAATTGGGCATTTTCAACTCCATATTAGAATGGGCTGTTAAGCAGTTAATTATAGCATGAAGGTTAAACAGAAAAGATAGTAAAAAATAATTACACCTGCAATTTGATAAAATCAAAAAGGGATACATAATGTGAGATAAGAGCATAAAAGGGAGAAGAGAAAAAGGATGAAAATCAGACAAAGATAAGATGCTATCAGCAGAAAAGGACTATTTTGTCTACGAGACATCTTAAAAATACCTCATGGCAACCACAAAACATAACATCTATAGCACAGACACAAAAAAAGAGGAAACTGAGAAAAACATAGAAAACTACTAACATAAAATGGTAGAACACAAAAATAAACG
>NW_011486446.1:4677-5203 GCF_000754665.1 Bison bison bison | reverse complement strand
TTCCCTTTTCTAGGGGATCTTCCTGACCTAGGGATTGTACCTGCATCTCCTGTGTCTCCTGCATTGGCAGGTGGATTCTTTACCACTGAGGTACCTGTGAATCCCTTAAAAAAAAAAAAAAAAAGTACCAAATTATTAAGTTGAAGAACCCACCAAAATGAGATGAATAATGCATAGAAAGCATTGTACATAGAAAAGACCATGTGGAAGACAGAATCAGTGAGTTCAAAGGTAGAACTCTAGCAGTGACCCACGTAAAACAAAAGAAAGAAAATCTAAAAAAATGAAGAAATAATGAGAACTACCCAACTCTTAAAACGGGAAAAATTAAGATAATGGGTATCCCAGAAGAAGAAAGGTAGAAGGTAGTGTAACAGCATTCATTTAAAGAAAAAATAGGTGAGAACTTCCCAAATATGGGGAAGGAACAAGATATAGAATTTCACGAAACCAAGACAATACCTAATTACCTCAATGCAAAAAGACCTTCCTCAAGATACATTAAAACTATCAAAACTCAATGACA
>NW_011486446.1:629-982 GCF_000754665.1 Bison bison bison | reverse complement strand
CTGCAGCCCATGCCTCCCTGTCCAGTCCCCACTTGCTAGTGATGGATGTGAGCATCTGGGCTGCGGCTCCACTGGGAGTTGCTGTTAGGCACATAATCTGTGGGTTTTAATTACTTATTCATTTTTCCTCCCGGTTATTTGCCCTCTGAGATTCCAAAGCTCGCCACAGACCCACCAGAGAGAGTGTTTCCTGGTGTTTGGAAACTTCTCTCTTTTTTAAGTCTCCCTTCCCAGGACAGATGTCCATCCTTACCTCTCTTGTCTCTCTTTGTATCTTTTATATTTTGTCCTACCTCCTTTCAAAGACAATGGGCTGCCTTTCTGGGTGCCTGATGTCCTCTGCCAGCATTCAG
>NW_011486446.1:0-529 GCF_000754665.1 Bison bison bison | reverse complement strand
TTTGTGCCCGTCCCAGGTCTGAGCAGCTCAGGTGACCAGGTGCTTGGCGAGCACAGTTGCCCCCAGTTGAAGGCTGCGGCTTATAGCCTCCCCCGTCCCAGCCCCTTGGTTTTCTGGGTGTACAACAAGCACGCCTTCTCAGGTGTGCCATGTGTCTCTTCTGGGGAGCTGATCTCTGCCTGAGACCCTCCTGGTGGATGTTGACCATCCAGAATCCCAAGAAGTCTTGGTTTTACAAGGAAATCTGCTTGCAGTTTGGTATAGGATGCCTCTTTGGGGCTGTGATTGCCCCCTTCCAGCTCTGGCTCCCCTCGCCTGCATGTCTCCAGTGGGGGATGGGCCAGTCTTAAGCCAGCTAGCTCTGCTCAGTCCTTTGTTCTGTGAGGGAGCCTGGCAGTGTCTTAGGTTAAGCCTTTTCACGGGATTGTTATCTCACAATCTGGGTTGCTATCTCTGGCTAGTTCCCTCAGATTACCCTTGGGGTATTCAGGCCCAGTCCTTACCCAAAGCACTGCAGCCTGTGCCTCCC
>NW_011486445.1:4916-5137 GCF_000754665.1 Bison bison bison | reverse complement strand
AACAGTGAGCCTTAAAAAAAAAAAAAAAAGGTGTCCACCACCGTCCCCTTTGTATGAGGGTGGAAATCAGATACTGAAGAGACCAGCAAACAGAAGACGCTATAACAGAGGGAACCTCCTTGGAAGCGACGGGCAATAGATTAAAACCCCATGGTTAGTACCAACTACATAGGAAGGGGCCTGTAGATCTTGAGAAATATAAGCCGGAACAAGGAACTAGC
>NW_011486445.1:0-487 GCF_000754665.1 Bison bison bison | reverse complement strand
CTTTGACAAAATTCAACATCCATTTATGATAAAAACTCTCCAGAAAGCAGGAATAGAAGGAACATACCTCAACATAATAAAAGCTATATATGACAAACCCACAGCAAACATTATCCCCAAGGGTGAAAAATTGAAAGCATTTCCTCTAAAGTCAGGAACAAGACAAGGGTGCCCACTTTCACCATTACTATTCAACATAGTTTTGGAAGTTTTGGCCACAGCAATCAGAGCAGAAAAAGAATAAAAGGAATCCAAATTGGAAAAGAAGAAGTAAAACTCTCACTGTTTGCAGATGACATGATCCTCTACATAGAAAACCCTAAAGACTCCACCAGAAAATTACTAGAACTAGTTAATGAATATAGTAAAGTTGCAGGATATAAAATCAACACACAGAAATCCCTTGCATTCCTATATACTAATAATGAGAAAATAGAGAAATTAAGGAAACAATCCCATTCACCATTGCAACGAAAAGAATAAAATA
>NW_011486444.1:9102-9954 GCF_000754665.1 Bison bison bison | reverse complement strand
TCTATAGAAGTAGCCTATGTGATTCTGGGTGTGTGTTGGTGTCTGTGTATCTCTGTCTAAGGGCATCTGGGCACAAGCGGGTGTGTATGTGTTACGCATATGCACATGCATCCTTAGTGTCGGATGGTCCCAGGCCGTGGCTGCCCGTGCTCAGAACCCTCTCCTCACTTTTTATATTATCACCCCAGCTTTCCAGGCAACACCAGGGTTTTGTTTGTTTGCTGGTATTGTTTTATGGTTTTTTGTTTTGTTTGTTCATTTTAGTGTTTGTTTTTGTTTTCACTGAGACTCTGAGCTACACATTATCCACTTTCTTGGTCTTAGTTTGTCTCTGTGTCTCCCTCTGTCTGTATCCATCTTTATTTCTGCCTCTCTCTATCTCCATCACCTTTCTATATCTGCCTCTCACTCCCCATCCCTGTCCCTTTATTTCTCTACATCTTTCTCCCTTTCCTGGCATTATCCCTGTCCTTACTCTTTGTCTCTGTCTCCTCCCTCCCTCCCTCTCTGTCTCTATTTTTTCTCTCTGTCTCTCTCTCCCACTCTCATCTCTTTATTTTCCTCTTTCTGTCTCTATATTTCTCCCGTGTTGGTCTCTTGCACTGTCTCTGTTTCTCTGTGTGTGTCTGTCTGGTTTTTTTTTTTACTTCCTCTCTTCTTCCTCTTTTTGTCTCCTCTTCTCTATGTAAACCTCTCTCCTTTCTCTGTTTATTTCTCCCACCCCTCCCTGCCACTTTCCTATGTCTCCATCTCTCTCCTTCTGCTCCTCTCTTTCTCTGTCACTTGTGTGTCTCTCTGACTCTGTCTTACATTCAATCTCTGTCTCTATCACTTCCCCCTGCCACTCCTCCA
>NW_011486444.1:4395-5053 GCF_000754665.1 Bison bison bison | reverse complement strand
TCCACTTCTACAGTGTCTCTCCTCTCAGAAGTGACAATTCAGAAAAAAAAACTGAAAATGCAGGTTTTCCTACTCATAGCTGAGGAGACAGGCTTTCTTGCTCTAATGTCTCTCCTCTGACATTGTCCAGAAGGGGGAAATTTGTCCTGTAAAATAGACTTCTAGAGCTCTTATTGTCCCCTCTGCTCCCACGCACCCTCTCCTTCCAAGTCCTTTAGCAAGGTCTGGATGAAATTGATCTGCTGACGAGAGGGACCAAAGTGGGTGTTCGGTCCCCAGGGAGCAAGGTTTAATTGCTATGTTGTGTGCAATGTTGTTTTAGGCTAACCCTGGTCCCAAGGCCAGTCTTTTATCCATCCCTACCGTGTCCAGACTTCCCAATTGTTTCTTGAGCATCTGTTTGAGAAACAAGGAGGGGAGGGAGAAGGGCCTCTGGGATGGGCCCAGGTTAGGTGAAGAGCAGGATGCTAGCAATATGCCTCGAGCTGAAGAGACCTCAGCTTGGCTGCATTCTCTCAAGCTGCCTCCAGGATCACCATCCTTCAGCTCTTCCTGAGGATGGAAATCCACTCCAACTCCACTGAAGTCGATGTGGGTGCCATACAGGCAGGAGCAGCACCCCTCCAGGGAAGTGTAGGGAGAAAGTCAAACTCGCCAG
>NW_011486444.1:0-683 GCF_000754665.1 Bison bison bison | reverse complement strand
GCGTACTTCACCCTGGGGGCTGGGGGTCCCGGCTGGGAGCCCGCAGTCGAGTCAGGGTACGGGGAGTCGCCCCCTCTCGCGGAGAGCCTAGAAACGCTCTCTCCCTCAGAGGTTTCTGGGGAAAGCCTGGAGATTGACTTCCAGGTGACGGAGCCCAGCAGCTTTGCAGGAGAGAAGGCCCTAGAAACCTGTAGCGCAGGGGGGCGGGGGTACCAGAGGTTAGCCGGTCCAAGAGGGAGAGAAGAGACCGTCATCATCGTGGAAGATGACGACGAGGATGAAAAGGAAAGCGTGAGGAAGAGGAGGAGGAGGAGGAAGAGGAAGCCCAGGAAGGTGAAGAGGGAAAGCCCAGAGAAGAATGCTGAGAAGATAGAGTGCATCCTGCAGGCTCTGGAAAACATTCAGCTAGACCTGGAGGCGGTGAATATCAAGGCTGGCAAGGCCTTCCTCCGTCTCAAGCGCAAGTTCATCCAGATGCGGAGACCCTTCCTGGAGCGCAGAGATCTTATCATCCAGAATATCCCAGGCTTCTGGGTCAAAGCAGTATCCTTGTCATCTATACTCATGGGCCAGGAGCCCATGACCAGAATTGGGTGGGGGGCGGTGGGAGGAGGGACAGACTGGGTGAAAGGGTGTGGGGGCGGGCCCCTGTTGGAAGAATGAGGAAGTCTGGTGGAGAAGGG
>NW_011486443.1:9728-10027 GCF_000754665.1 Bison bison bison | reverse complement strand
GAAAGCAAAATCAGTGGCTGTCAGAAACAAATCTTAAGTTAATAAGTTGAACACATGATTCTCATGTTTGAAGATGGGGATGGTTACTTATTTATTTTTGACTGCTCTGGGTCTTTGCTGCTGTGTGGGCTCTTCTCTCGTTGCTGTGAGTGGGGGCTACTCTCTAGTTGCAGTGCAATTCTCATTACAATGGCTTCTCTTGTTGCAGAGCAAGGGCTCTAGGCACACAGGCTTCAGTAGTTGTAGCACATGGGTTCAGCAGTTGTGGCTCATGGGCTCTACAGTGGTAGTTGTAGCAT
>NW_011486443.1:4577-5410 GCF_000754665.1 Bison bison bison | reverse complement strand
GTATTCTTGCCACCTCTTCTTAATATCTTCTGCTTCTGTTAGGTCCCTACCATTTCTGTCCTTTATTGAGCTCATCTTTTCATTAATATAAATATTTATTGAACATTTATTATCCTTATAAAATAGTAACAACAACAGCAATATACTCTTTGTCTTCATGGAGCTTGCAAGATAGTGGGAGGTGCAGATAAGTAACTTGACTGTGTACAATTTAGTATGATGAAGCTATGCTCAGAAAATATGGGAGAGGCACCTGATTAATAGGGAATGAGAGAAAGCTGCCAGAGAAAGCAACTTCTAATTTAAAATGTGGAAAATGGGTAGAATGTAGACAAACAGAGATAGAAATGGGTTGGTGAGATGATGAGGATAGAAAACGATGAAGATGTCAGGGAGTCGTCTAGTCATAGTGACTAACATATGTGAAGGCCTGGAATTTGTGGGAAATGAAGATATTTAAGTGTGCCTGAAGCACAGGGTGCAAGGGGAATATTCAGACCATGTAAACTTTGCAAACTATGTTAAGAAGTTTCAATTTTCTTAAGTGAAGTGAAAATCACTCAGTTGTGTCCGACTCTTTGTGACTCCATGTACTATAGCCCTCCAGGCTCCTCTGTCCATGGAATTTTCCAGGCAAGATTACTGGAGTGGGTTGCCATTTCGTTCTCCAGGGGATCATCCTGACAGAGGGATTGAATCCGGCTCCGCTGCATTGCAGGCAGATTCTTTGCCATCTGAGCCACTAGGGAAGCCAGGAACCCATTAAAATGTTTTAAGCAAGGAAGTAATACTATGCTTAGATTTTGGCCTTAGCATATATGACTTTAATGTAG
>NW_011486443.1:0-530 GCF_000754665.1 Bison bison bison | reverse complement strand
AGGGGAAAAGGAAGGGTCCTTGAGGAATTTTTTTCTTCCCAATCTCATACAAGCAAAGAGGTAAACTAGTTAGCAAGGGGTACTGGTGAAAGCCTCACAAAATCAAAATAAAGGGAAAGATAAGCCCCACTAAGGCAAGGATTTATGTCTGTTTTATTGCTTTATTGTTACCACTGAGAAGAATGCCTGGCACATAGTAAATGCTCGATTAACAATAGATATAAATTGGATGGAAAATTTGAGACCGCTATTGCCCTATGTACAATCTGTGCCCGTAATTATTTCCTGTGACTGGTATGGTTTGGGGAAGCAGTGGTTACATTTGTTAAAACTGATAGCCTACAAAACAAGAAGAGTGAAGTATGGATGGTTGGCGGAACATGAAGTTGTTGTTTAAAAATTATTGTTACTTTTAATTTATTTTACAAGGGATGTAAAATTTAGAGCCATCTGATAGCAGTTCTTTCCTTGTTTTCTTCTCTTGCAATGCAATGGAAGAACTGGACATCAGACTGATTTTGTAAACAGAT
>NW_011486442.1:4850-5477 GCF_000754665.1 Bison bison bison | reverse complement strand
ATAAAGTTGCATTCCTATAGGGCAAAGGTGTGGTGGGCTATAACAAGAAAAGAATTAACTCAAGGGTCCAAGGTTACAAACATTAAAGCTATTACTTGCATTCCTATACACCAATTATATTAATCAATTCACTCCCAGGGACACAGTAGGTAAGGGATATGGAAACTGAGCAGCAAATATTGGCCCAAAAAGTGAAAAACCCTTCACCAATACAATTTCTAATCAATCTTTTAACTGCTCAAAGGAATCTGTATTTAGACAGTTTAGAACATCTCATGCCTCTCACAGTTGGGAGGCTCTGAACAATCACATGTGGCCGGAAGAACCTGTTCAGGCAGGCTAGAGGACTTCCAAAGGAGTTTGTAGGTTGAAACACTCTTGTCACGCCCAGGAACTTTATTAACTGGAGCTGTAAGTTAACTCTATTTCAGAGAGAGGTGGTGGGGGACAGCCCCCTGTAAAGTCAGAGGTGTAGTGAGAGCACAAAGCAGTAAAGTAGGCAGACTCTGGTTTTGGGGGTTGATGCATGAAAATTTCCAAGGGGACTCCTGAGGCTCAATCCTGCCTTTGCGTATGCCGAGCCTCCTTCCTCATGACCTTTGCCATGGGCGGAGTTCCTCACGCTGG
>NW_011486442.1:0-563 GCF_000754665.1 Bison bison bison | reverse complement strand
AAGCACAAGCTGGAATCAAGATTGCCAGGAGAAATATCGATAACCTCAGATATGCAGATGACACCACCCTTATGGCAGAAAGCGAAGAGGAACTAAGAGCCTCTTGATGAAGTGAAAGAGGAGAGTGAAAAAGCTGCCTTAAAACTCAACATTCAAAAAACTAAGATCATGACAAATAGCTGGGGAAACAATGAAAACAGTGACAGACTTTATTTTGGGGGGGGGCTCCAAAATCACTGAAGATGGTGATTGCAGCCATGAAATTAAAAGATGCTAAAAAAAAAAAAAAAAAAAAAAAAGATGGTTACTCCTTGGAAGGAAAGTTATGACCAACCTAGATAGCATATTGACAAGCAGAGACATACTTTGCCAACAAAGGTCCGTCTAGTCAAGGCTATGGTTTTTCCAGTGGTTATGTATGGATATGAGAGTTGGACTATGAAGAAAGCTGAGCACTGAAGAATTGATGCTTTTGAACTGTGGTGTTGGAGAAGACTCTTGAGAGTCCCTTGAACTGCAAGGAGATCCAACCAGTCCATTCTAAAGGACATCAGCCCTGGGTG
>NW_011486441.1:5165-5927 GCF_000754665.1 Bison bison bison | reverse complement strand
TAGAACTATTGATTAAGGTGGAAAGTCCATGGTGTCACAAAGAGTTGGACACGACTGAGCGACTGAACTGAACTTGGCCATGTGGATGTTTTGTGTCTTTTATCTGGTCAATCATGGTACTCTTTTTAACTTCTGATGCTTATGACAAGCTTAAGACAGTATCCCCAATCCCCAAATTATAAATATATCCTCTCATAGTTTCAAGTGCCTACATAGTTTTGGGGATATTTGTTTTTCTTGAGCTTGTATAAAGTATAGATTCATCTGGTTTTTTTAAAAAATTTTTTCTAGGCATATGTTATAAGTAGAGGTCTATTTTTGCATTCCTATTTTAGGAAAATGCAGGTAGGGATCACAGATACAACTGAGCACCAAGCACTGAGTTCATGATTCTTATAATAGACCTTCCTGCCAAACCACGCCCTGTGGAGAAGTGAGCTATCTTCACCCACCACCACTTTCTTCTGAAATCAGGTGAAATAAACCAAGGGATTAGGAAGCAAAGGAACCAATTTTCCTTCATTCTCCATCAATTTTGAAAAGCTCTGGACTATTACTTGGGACAGAGGAGGGACGGATGTTTCATTAGCATTATATGTCCACTCCCAAGTGCCTGTTTTTCCCTTACACCCGTCCTCTGAGCTCCAGTCTCAAATATCGAACTGTCTGATTGGTATCCCTTGCTGGATGGACAACCAGTATATCTAACTTATTATGCTCAAAATTGAACTCACCATCTCCCTTAAAAACCTGCCCCTTCCC
>NW_011486441.1:832-1452 GCF_000754665.1 Bison bison bison | reverse complement strand
ATGAACAGTCATTTGACAGAAGAAACACAAATGGCCAATGAACCTATGAAAAGATGCTAAATTTCATTAGTATTCAGGGAAATGCAAATTAAGACCACAATGAAACAATATTTTGTGTCCATAGTAAAATCTTAAATGTTTGCTAATATCAATGTTGAAGAGGATGTGGATCAGTAGGACTTCTTGTATGTCTCTGCTATGATTGTCAATGGGTACAACCCCTTTGGGAAACAATTTTGCATTATTTTGCATTTGCATACTCTTTAATCCAGCAGTTTCACTCCCTAGTCTGTTCTCTTGCACATGTGTACAAGGAGTCAAAAATAGAAATGTTTATACATACAGTTCATAATAGGAACTATTTGGTAGCAACCCAAATGTTCACCAACAAAGGAATAGATAAATATATTGTGGACTATCACACAGCAGTAACAATGAATGAAATAGTCACATTAAACAATACAGATGGATTTTAGTAACATTATGTTCAGAATAAAGAAAGTCCAAGAAAAAGACTATATGCAGTAGGATGTCATTTATATTGACCTAAAAACTTCTTTTGGCATGCATAACTATGTTATAAAACTATTGTTTAAAACAAGAGTATAGAAAACATAGAA
>NW_011486441.1:0-732 GCF_000754665.1 Bison bison bison | reverse complement strand
ACCAGGCTCCTCTGTCCATGGGATTTCCCAGGCAAGGGTACTGGAGTGGGTGCCATCTCCTTCTCCATTACTAAAACTATGTATATGTATAACTGAATCACTTTGTTGTACACCTGAAACTAACCCAACATTGTTTATCAACCATACAACAATATAAAATAAAAAATTAAGAAAATAAAATATCCTCAGCCATCATCAGTTGAATGCTAATAATGTCCCACAGTCACTATGAGAACCCAAAATGCCCCTACAGATCTCTCAATTGCCCCCTAGGAGGAGCAGTACTGCCAGAACCACTGTTCTTGTGGAGAATGTGAGGGTGGGAAACCATCAGCTTTTCAGTGACTTGGGCTTTCACTTGAATAAGCCAATCAGCTCATCAGAGAAGCTGTCATACCTGGCCATCGAGAAGTGATGTGAAGTGCTAAGTGTGAGAGAGTGTTTAGTTTGAAAGAGAAAGAGGGCAGGGGCCAGAGCCAAAGAAGGCAGAGAAAGAAGACTGAATGCCAGGTCCCCAAACTGGGAAAGTTACTCAAGACAGTGTGCCATGGGTCTTCGGTCTAACACTGTAAACCTATCAGGACCACTTTAACACCTAAGGTGACCTTGTGCGTGCCTGCATGCTAAGTCACTTTAGTCCTGTCCGACTCTGCCATTCTATGGACCGCAGCCCACCAGGCTCCTCTGTCCATGGGATTCTCCAGGCAAGAATACTGGAGCAGGCTGCCATTC
>NW_011486440.1:4783-5308 GCF_000754665.1 Bison bison bison | reverse complement strand
TCATTCTTTCTGGAGTTATTTCTCCACTGATCTCCAGTAGCATATTGGGCACCTACCGACCTGGGGAGTTCCTCTTTTAGTATCCTATCACTTTGCCTTTTCATACTGTTCATTGGGTTCTCAAGGCAAGAATACTGAAGTGGTTTGCCATTCCCTTCTCCAGTGGACCACATTCTGTCAGCCCTCTCCACCATGACCCGCCCGTCTTGGGTGGCCCCATGGGCATGGCTTAATTTCACTGAGTTAGACAAGGCTGTGGTCCGTGTGATTAGATTGACTACTTTTCTGTGATTATCATTTCAGTGTGTCTGCACTCTGATGCCCTCTTGCAACACCTACCATCTTACTTGGTTTTCCCTCAGTCTGAGAGATTGAGAGTTTGAGTGGGCAATTGTTCAGAAAGACTCAAAAAATCATTGAGGGAATGATGGGATAAAATATTCTCTTCTAAATGCTAAAATAATTAAGAAAGATTATCAATAGAAATGATTTGACTATATGGACATTTGTGGTGCTGGAGGAGAC
>NW_011486440.1:0-654 GCF_000754665.1 Bison bison bison | reverse complement strand
TAAGAAGAGGTGGCAGGGATACACAGAAGAACTGTACAAAAAAGATCTTCATGTCCCAGATAATCACAATGGTGTGATCACTCACCTAGAGCCAGACATCCTGGAAGGGAAAGTCAAGTGGGCCTTAGGAAGCATCACTATGAACAAAGCTAGTGGAGGTGATGGAATTCCAGTTGAGCTATTTCAAATCCTGAAAAATGATGCTGTGAAAGTGCTGCACTCAATATGCCAGCAAATTTGGAAAACTCAGCAGTGGCTGAGTTTTGGATTTTCATTCCAATCCCAAAGAAAGACAATGCCAAAGAATGCTCAAACTACCACACAATTGCACTCATCTCACATGCTAGTAAAGTAATGCTCAAAATTCTCCAAGCCAGGATCCAACAGAATGTTAACTGTGAACTTCCAGATGTTCAAGCTGCTTTTAGAAAAGGCAGAGGAACCAGAGATCAAATTGCCATCATTTATCGGATCATGGAAAAAGCAAGAGAGTTCCAGAAAATCATCTATTTCTGCTTTATTTTCTATGTCAAAACCTTTGACTGCATGCGCTGCTGCTGCTAAGTCACTTCAGTCGTGTCCGAATCTGTGCGACCCCATAGACGGCAGCCCACCAGGCTCCCCCATCCCTGGGATTCTTCAGGCAAGAACACT
>NW_011486439.1:4619-5035 GCF_000754665.1 Bison bison bison | reverse complement strand
CATACCATTTCTGTCCTTTATTGAGCCCATCTTTGCATGAAATATTCCCTTGGTATCTCTAACTTTCTTGAAGAGATCTCTAGTCTTTCTCAGTCTGTTGTTTTCCTCTAACTTCTTTGCATCAATCACTGAGGAAGGCTTTCTTATCTCTCCTTGCTATTCTTTGGAACTTTGCATTCAGATGCTTATATCTTTCATTTTCTCCTTTGCTTTTTGCTTCTCTTCTTTTCACAGCTATTTGTAAGGCCTCCTCAGACATCCATTTTGCTTTTTTCCATTTCTTTTCCATTGGGATGGTCCTGATCCCTGTCTCCTGTACAATGTCACAAGCCTCTGTCCATAGTTCATCAGGCACTCTATTTATCAGATCTAGTCCCTTAAATCTATTTCTCACTTCCACTGTATAATCATAAGGG
>NW_011486439.1:0-396 GCF_000754665.1 Bison bison bison | reverse complement strand
AAGACAGCCTTCAGAATGGGAGAAAATAATAGCAAATGAAGCAACTGACAAAGAATTAATCTCAAAAATAAACAAGCAGCTCCTACAGCTCAATTCCAGAAAAATAACTGACCCAATCAAAAAAATGGGCCAAAGAACTAAACAGACATTTCTCCAAAGAAGACATACAGATGGCTAACAAACAAATGAAAAGGTGCTCAACATCACCCATTATCAGAGAAATGCAAATCAAAACCACAATGAGGTACCATTTCACACTGGTCAGAATGGCTGCTATCCAAAAGTCTATAAGCAATAAATGCTGGAGAGGGTGAGGAGAAAAGCGAACTCTTACACTGTTGGTGGGAATGCAAACTAGTACAGCCACTATGGAGAAGAGTGTGGAGATTCCTTAAA
>NW_011486438.1:4369-4801 GCF_000754665.1 Bison bison bison | reverse complement strand
GTAGGTTCTCATGTTCACTTGTTCCTTGTAGACTGGAGGAAAGAAGAATTCAAAGCTGGTGAGTATGTGATGATCCATGAGGGACCTTGCTGTTTGTGGGACAGTCTGGAGGAATGTTGGGTGGAAGTGAGCTGGATCTATCCAGGGTCAGAGGAGTCCTCACAGAATGAGAACCTCTGGCCCATGTCTACTGAGACCCTTCCCAGAAACATGATGGTCCACTTGTCTTTGCAGCAAATGTGACCCTGGATGAAGCCACTGCTCATCCTGTTCTCCTCCTGTCTGAAGAAGGGAAATGAGTTACCTGGCAAAACAAGTATCAAGATCTTCCCAGCTCCACACAGAGCTTCGACTCTGTTTCCTGTGTGCTGGGTCAACTGAGCATCAGCTCAGGGAGACAATTCTCTGAGATGCAGGTTGGCAACACCTGTT
>NW_011486438.1:0-358 GCF_000754665.1 Bison bison bison | reverse complement strand
CTTCTCTGAAACCTTCCTAGGTGTGTCTATATAATCTAGTTCCCAAATATATGTTTGTTCTGGTATTCCTTGTGTTGACTAAAAAAATATGCATGGCTAAAAAGTTGAGAGCTGTGTTTTATTTAGAAGACATACTAAGGACTTCAAGCCTGGGAGTAAGTGTCTCAGGTAACCCTGAAAAAACTGCTCCAAGGAGGTCAGGGGGAGCCTGGATATACAGGAGTTTTGCAACAAAGGACAGGTAGTAGGGGTCACACAGAGTCGGACACGACTGAAGTGACTTAGCATAGCATAGCATAGCATAGCAGGAACAGATAACTACATTAATAAAAGAAAACTAGACAGTTCATTAAAAAGC
>NW_011486437.1:19625-20090 GCF_000754665.1 Bison bison bison | reverse complement strand
GGACGCCAAAGACGGCAGCCCACCAGGCTCCCCCGTCCCTGGCAGTCTCCAGGCAAGAATACTGGAGTGGGTTGCCATTTCCTTCTCCAATGCATGAAAATGAAAAGCGAAAGTGAAGTCGCTCAGTCGTATCCGACTCTTTGTGACCCCATGGACTGCAGCCGACCAGGCTCCTCCATCCATGGGATTCTCCCAGCAAGAGTACTGGAGTGGGGTGCCATTAAAAGGAATGACTTCCCAGTAAATTACTGTTACCTCCAATACTGGATTCTCTAGTCAAAAGCCTTCAGTAACTCTCCATTACCAACAGAATGAAGACAAAATAGCTTGGCATTCAAGGCCCCCCCAGAGCTGTACTGCACGATAGCATCATTTCTCAAAGTCTGTTCCCACCCTCAGCTTTGCTCTCCTTTCCTCCCCAGTAAGCTCTGAACAGCCTTGCCTCTGCTCCTTTGTGCAGGTTGC
>NW_011486437.1:19194-19525 GCF_000754665.1 Bison bison bison | reverse complement strand
TAGTCTTTCAATATCTGTGAACAATAATAAACTGATAGAGTTAGAAAATTGGGCATAGGCAGAGAATAATGTCTCCTTCACAGAGAAAATTGAGACTATACCTTCAACTCCCTCAACTTCCTTGCCTTGTTTATGTCCTTAAGCAGAAAGCATTCAGTCTATTACCATCATGATGTTAATTGGGTATTTTTCATAGTTGTCTTTTACAGATTAAGGAAATTACCATCTATCCCTGGATTGCTAAGTGTTTTGTTTTTTTTTTTACTCAGGAATGGAGGTTATATTTTGCCAAATGGTTTTTCTGCATCTATTGAAATAGTTTTTCTTTTTC
>NW_011486437.1:18551-19094 GCF_000754665.1 Bison bison bison | reverse complement strand
CACAGTGTCCTGGACTCACTGGGCTCTTCAGTTTGGACCTGACAAGGCTTTACATCATCTGGCCCTTTCCTGCTACCTTAGCTCAGTCTCTAGCCACTCTTCTCCTTTCTGCAGCTACACCGGCTTTCTGTCAATTTTTCAAAAGTGCCAACTGCTCTCATACCTTGGGGCTCTTGTGTACACTTTCCTCATTCACTGCCTGAAATATTTTCCATCCATTCGCCATCTGGTTAACTCCTACTCATCCTTCTCATGTCAACTTAAACATTGCTTTTCAGAAAGCCTGCCCTCATCTCTTAGATCAACTGTATACTTATCATCCCCCCAGACATCTCATAAGCTTGTAGTTATAGGAGAAGGAGTGAGGGAGGGAGAGTGGAGGTCTCAGAATAGATCCACCCTCTCCCTCATCACCATGACTAAGAAACACACACCAAATGTCTACCCTGTGTGTTGTCAGTCAGGAATGAATACTTTGGGTTTCATGGACAACACAAGACCTGCTCCTCTGCTAGGATACCTTGCCATTACCAGTCCATTCTC
>NW_011486437.1:13797-16169 GCF_000754665.1 Bison bison bison | reverse complement strand
CCTCTCCCTCTCCCACAGAGTCCATAAGACTGATCTATACATTAGTGTCTCTTTTGCTGTCTCGTACACAGGGTTATTGTTACCATCTTTCTAAATTCCATATATATGCGTTAGTATTCATTTTCTGACCATGGGCAACAGCTGTCTCATCTTTATTTATATATTTATTTTCTTCATCTTTAAATGGAAATAATAGTAACCAATTCCTAGGATTAACGGGATGATCAAATAAGATCATCCATTTAAGTTATTTAGCATATTACTTGGTACAGAATAAAGACTCAATAAATAAAAGCCACCAAAAGGGGGATGGTTTATAATAAATTACATCTATCAATGTGCTTCAGCAAAAGGCTTGGTTCCATCTTATGCTACCCAGCAATATCTGGTTCATGACTTGATGCTTCTATACATCTTTACATGGGAAGTAAAATGAAAGTATACTTTTTACTTTGAGATGAAGGCATTTTTCCTTCTAATTCTAAACATTTTAATTGTCAAAGGCACAACAGGTTTGATGTGGAAATTTCAAATCCACTCATCCATAAAGCTTCTTGATTTTTCATCCTAAGAACTAACTTCTCAGACACTTGAAAACTAGAGCCGGGTGATTCTGGGAAATCTTTTCTGGAGTTGAAAGTGAAGACGTATTTGTGTGTGTGTGTGCTGGCTGCCTGGAGTTTATTGTTTACTTGGTGCAAGGCACAGGGTTATGAGTTGTAAGGAAGGCTCTCCTGTGGCTTGAAAAGTAGAGAGTGGGGTTCTCTCAACTTCCTTTTTGATGTTTTGCTGTTTTGATATTAAAAACCGAACTGCTTCCATTGGCTGCAACCTGCTTAGTCTTGGGGAGGGGACAAGAAGGGAATGGTTCTGATGAGCCTAGCACCTTGGAAGGAAGCCTAGCAGTTGGTGGTGATCACTCAGGACATGGGCCTGCAGTTGGTTTTGCCAGGCTGGCCACTGGGCTGCTGCTTCCCCATGGCTTCCTGAGCCAGGTCACAGGTGATAATGCCGGTGGAAACCTGGGCAGACTCTGAGTGCTCTGGGAACTCCAACACTGTGGCCATGAATGGGAGAGTGGACTTCCCGAAGAAACAGCTGGTCCACTAGTGTCCTGGGTCTGCTTTGGGGAGATCCGAGTGGTGGGGGTGGTTCCCCAGGGTATTTGGCACTTCCACATGAGCTGTTACTGGAAGTCGAGCACAAGTGATGGTTGTAGTCATGAGTGGCCATGAGCGAGCCACTGGAGAGGATGGCTATCATGTTCTTGCATGCGCCCTGGTGGTGACCTCAGCGTTGACCCCTCGTGGGCCTCTGCTCGGGATCACTGATGGTGGGGACTGGGGTGCTAGGCCACAGAACCCATCTGCATAAGAGAAAGCAGGCGGTCGCTCCATGAACCAGACATGCAGGGCCAAGATGTATGTTTGAGAAAGTCTTGGGATGGTGTAAACATTTTATAAATTTGATCACTCACCAACTACCCCACCATACCCCGGGGAGATGGTATAATGGGAGGGTACTTTCAAGCTCTCCTATTCATTTCCCACCAGTTATTAGCACCTACAGATTCCCAAGTGTCTTAGGGATGATGGGTGAAGAACAAAAGTGGGTGGGCTAAACAAAGTGGTTATAGAATATCCTGAACAGAAGCAACTAATTTCTGGAAAGATATCTCCTATGTTCTGGGAGCCAAAAGGGTAGGGGCCAAGGACAGGCCTGCTAATTTTTACTGGCCTCAGGGGTAGAAGGTTAAGGGCAGAGAGCACAAGGGTCCGTATAAGGACAATACTTGCACAGCTTTCACTTAGCTAATATACTAGCTTGCTAAAGTTGCTAAAAATAATTAATATCAACTCAGTAGTTTACAAGGCTTCCCTGGTGGCTCAGTGGTGAAGAATCTGTGTGCTAAGCAAGAGACTCGGGTTTGATCCCTGAATTGCGAAGATCCCCTGTAGATGGAAATGGCAACCCACTTCAGTATCCTTGCCTGGGAAATCCATGGACAGAGGAGCCTGGTGGGCTACAGTCATGGGCTGGCAAAGACCTGGACATGACTTAGCAACTAATAGCAGCAGCAGCCCCCACCTTCATTTTCAAAGCCAGCAAGGCCATTCAGAGTTCTTTTCACATCTCATCATTCTCACCTACCCTTCTGCCTTCCTCTTTCTAATTTTAAGGGCCCTTGTGCTTACATTGGACCCACCCAGATAATCCAGATCATCTCCTTACTTTAAAGTCAGCTGATTAACCTAACAGAAGCAGAAGATATTAAGAAGAGGTGACAAGAACACACAGAACTATATAAAAAAGATCTTCATGACCCAGATAACCACGATGGTGTGATCACTCACCTAAAGCCAGACATTCTG
>NW_011486437.1:13307-13697 GCF_000754665.1 Bison bison bison | reverse complement strand
CACCAGGCTCCTCCATCCATGGACTTCTCCAGGCAAGAATACTGGAGTAGGTTGCCATTTCTTCCCCAGGGGATCTTCCCTACTGAGGGATCGAACCCACATCTCCTGCTTTGCATTGCAGGCAGATTCTTTACTGCTGAGCCACCTGGGAAGTACGGTAGTGAGTCTTTCCTGAGTTCTTACTCTGTGGCTAAAGGCTATGCTAGGTACATAAATTATTTATTCCTCTCATCAGTTCTCTATTATTCCAACCTTAGAGAGAAGAATGCAGAAGACATAGAAGTTATGTAACTTTCCCAGGAACAAACAGATGGAATAAACAACTGGCAGAGCTAGGATTGGAAGCCAGATTGCTCTAACACTAGCATCCAAGCGCTTCACCATTGTATT
>NW_011486437.1:12369-12900 GCF_000754665.1 Bison bison bison | reverse complement strand
CCTTTGACTGTGTGGATCACAACAAACTGGAAAATTCTTCAAGAGATGGGAATACCAGACCACCTGACCTGCCTCCTGTGAAATCTGTATGCAGGTCAAGAAGCAATAGTTAGAACTGGACATGGAACAACAGATTGGATCCAAATCGGGAAGGGAGTATGTCAAGGCTGTATATTGTTACCCTACTTATTTAACTTCTATGCAGAGTACATCATGTGAAATGCCAGGCTGCATAAACACAAGCTGGAATCAAGATGGCCAAGAGAAATATCAATAACGTCAGATAAACAGATGACACCACCCATATGGCATAAAGTGAAGAACTAAAGAGCCTCTTGATGAAAGTGAAAGAAGACAGTGAAAAAGTTGGGTTAAAACTCAACATTCAGAAAACTAAGATCATGGCATCTGGTCCCATCACTTCATGGCAAATAGATGGGGAAACAATGGAAACATTGGAACAGTGTCAGACTTCATTTTTTTGGGCTCCAAAATCACTGCAGATGGTGACTGCAACCATGAAATTAAAAG
>NW_011486437.1:10224-11091 GCF_000754665.1 Bison bison bison | reverse complement strand
TGATGCTGGGCAAGATTGAAGGCAGGAGGAGAAGGGGACGACAGAGGATGAGATGGTTGGATGGAATCACTGATTCAATGGACATGAGTTTGAGTAAGCTCCAGGAGTTGGTGAAGCACAGGCAAGCCTGGTGTGCTGCAGTCCATGGGATCGCAAACAGCTGGACACGACTGAGCGACTGAACTTAACTGAACTGATTAACACCTTAATTCTATCTTCTGCCTCAATTCTCCTTTGGCATGTAACATAGCATATTCACAAATTCCAGGGAATAGGACAAGTTCCAAGGATTATGGACATCTTTGGGAGGAGGTATTATTGTGCTTACCCAGCTGCTGAATGTTAGAAAGAGAACTGGCTCCTCTTTCTAAAGAGAGACTAAATTAGGGAATAGTTGTGGGACTTCAGCAATACTTGCAGACTATTTAAGTTTCAGGTGTGATTTGTAAAATGGAAAATGGCCTGCTATACACCTACTCTTGAATGGAAAAACAGCATAATTGTAAAGAAGACAATTTGTTCCCAATGATTTTCTAACTTTTTAACATGGTTTTGATTAAAAGAGGAAAATAAGCAAGAAAACCAAAAAATAGTCTTAGCCGTAATAAGTAAGATTCATCTCACCATGAATTAGAGCAGGCTACAAAGCAATAATCTTTAAGACTGTGGTGCTGCTTAAAGGTGAAATATTTGTCAATGGAACAGACGAGAGAGGTTGGAAATAGCTTTTAGCATATATAACATTAATAGATGTCAAATATGCACCCTAAAACAGTGAGCAAAATATTTTTAGTAAGCAAGGAGTTTGGAACAACTGGATAGCAATGCAGAAAAAAATAAACTTAGAACTATACATCTCCTCGGAGA
>NW_011486437.1:9152-10124 GCF_000754665.1 Bison bison bison | reverse complement strand
CAAAAAATGTACTAATTTATACCTATTTAATTGTTATGAAAGATAAAATTCAATATTCGTAAGGCTAGGGGAAACCATATTGTTGGAAGTGGTGATCATAATAACCACAGTAGCCAACTCACCTTCCACATAACACTTCTGTGCAGGGAGACTTTGTTTCTCTCATTTAATAATGGAGGAATCTGTGAATCAGAGAGATGAGGTAACCAGTCAACCCTCAGATGGCCAGCATAGGCAGAAGCAGCTTAATCAAACTTTGTTGAAGTCCAAACCTTGCGTTTTTAACTAAAACTCCTTCTACAGCAATATGTAACTAGAGCAATGAAAAAATTCTTAGTCTCTGATTGACATATTCCAAGCCCATAAATTAAGCCTGAGAAAATAATGTTGGAAAAAAAAAACTTTCTGTCTACATCTACCTATGCCCACAAGTCAGTCAGTCAGTTCAGTCGCTCAGTTGTGTCCGACTCTTTGTGATCCCCAAAAGATGTGTATTAATTCAACAAATACCTATTGATTTCTCATTATCTACCAAGGGGAAAAACTATAAGCAAATTCCAATACATGAATGCAAGCATGGAAAAATATTTATGAAATGATGTTAAAGGAAAAAAACAATTGACCACACTATTGGATATCCTCTATGCAGAAACAACAGGGTGAGATTCAAGAGCTAAGTTGAATCAGAAAAGTTTTGTGACGTGGGAGGGCAATTGTGGGAAATTTCTAATAAGAATGTTTTCAGTGGGGAAACTTGTCAGTTGACCTTCATGAAACCAGTCTGTTTTCGTGTTGATTGTGTATAAAAGCCAACTTTGCAAAAATGGTTGGTCCACGTGCCATAAGGTTGGTGGGTAAGAACTTTAGTCCCAGGAAAAACACCCCCTCTGAGTAGCAAGGTGCTTACCTGGTTTCCTGGAAGCAGACTGTGCTTCTTCAATGGGAAGCGAGGGGTGGCCAGAGCATGTAGGC
>NW_011486437.1:7332-8720 GCF_000754665.1 Bison bison bison | reverse complement strand
GAGAGACAGTTTAATACAAAGAAAAGGGAGTGGAAGTGACTTAGCACGCACACCACTTTTCACTGTTGTTGTTGTTAGATGTAAAACAACATCGTTGGTGCAATGGAGGAATAAGAAAATAGGGTACTCAGTGGACAGAAATTTCAGGTGCTCTTTGTGTGGGCAAGCTAAGTCCCCTCAGTTGTGTCTGACTGTGATCCCATGGACTGTAGCCCACCAGGCTTCTCTGTCCATGGGATTCTCCAGGCAAGAATACTTCCAGGCAAGAACTCCTCCAGGGGATCTTCCAGACCCAGGGATCGAACCTGCATTTAATACTCCTACATTGCCAGGTGGGTTCTTTACCACTAGCACCACCTGGGAAGCTTACTGTGCAAATAAGGAATATAAGGGCTTCCCTGGTGGCTCAGATGGTAAAGAATCTCCCTGCAATGCTGGAGACCTAGATTTGATCCCTGGGTGGGGAAGATCCCCTGGAGAAGGAAATTGCTACCCACTCCAGTATTCTTGTCTGGAGAATTCCATGCACAGAGGAGCCTAGTGGGCTACAGTCCCTGGGCTCACAAAGAGTCAGATATGACTGAGTGACTAACACACACATGGTGTATAATATTATAAAGCTGTTATTTGGGAGAACACACTATACTTGTGCAGAGGTTCCTGAAATGTAGCAGGGGAGGTATTAACAGAGTTATTAAAAATATTGTTTGATTTTTGCCAGTAAATAGAGGCAAAAATGGTTCCTTATGGTTCACAGGGGACAAAATGATAAGGAGGAGTAGGGTGGACTTTGGTTTCTGACCTTGACTTTACTTGTTGCCAGGATAGCAACCTCATGACTTGTGAAGATGACTTCCTCATCTCTTCATGTCCCACATGTTTACTAAGATCACAGCTAGTAACCAGCTTCATTACTTTCTGTTTGGAATGAATGGATTGATCATTCTTCCTTTTTTAAAATTAATTTTTATTGAAGTATAGTTGATTTAGTGTGCTGTATTATTTTCAGGTGTACAGCAAAGTGAATCAGTTATACATATGCATGTATCCACTCTTTTTATTCTTTTCCCATATATGTAGGTCATTATAGAGTATTGAGTAGAATTTCCTGTGCCATATATTGATAGTAGGTCCTTGTCACTTATCTTTTTTATGTATGTGTATGCCAAGTCTCTTCAATCATGTCTGACCCTGTGCAACCCTATGGACTAGCCTGCTAGGCGCCTCAGTCCATGGGATTCTCCAAGCAAGAATATTGGAGTGAGTTGCCATGCTCTCCTCCAGGGCATCTTCCTGACCAAGGGATGGAACCAGTGTCTCTTATGTCTCCTGCATTGGCAGGCAGATTCTTTACCACTAGTGTCACCTGGGGAGCCCCATTTTATGTA
>NW_011486437.1:6319-7232 GCF_000754665.1 Bison bison bison | reverse complement strand
TTCCTTTCTTTCTTTTTTTTTTTTTTTTTTATAAAGCCCAGCTGGCCAGGGCCACCTCCTTGTGCCCACTGGCTACCTCCCAGAGACACTACCCAGCTTCCAGTGCCCACTGACTCCCCAGCTCCCTGCCCCCCAGCAATAGCTCAGAGCTCAGCCATGGACACACATCACCAAGGCCTCTTTTTCCACTCCCGACTTCAAAGCATCTTTTGCTTCATCTCTGTCTCTCTCTTTCAAGGGGAACTGTTCAGACTATTCCTTAATCTCTACTCTGCCCTCTGTTTTTTTTTTTTTTCCCTAAACCAAGATTCTTGGGCCAAGAATAGAAAATCGGGTTCCAGCTCTGCACTTCTCAGAGAAGCATTAGTTTTTTCTGGGGGCTGTGCTTCAGAAGGTTCCAGGTGTATCAATTATCCTGCCCATGCCTGGATGCCACCTCTGCAATCATTTCTGTCCCCTTGTGTGTGAAGCACAACTTAGCATGCTTTCAGAGGGAGTCTTTTGTATTCCTAGAGTCTAAAAATATTTGCATGTAAATGTTGGGAATCCAGACAGTCTCCTTAAGATCTACGCTTTGCACGGGGAGGCATACAGACCATAGGGGTGCATTTGAAAATTAAATTTATACTGTTGCACTTTGGATCCCTGCCCCAGAGCATTGGGGTGACATCTGAGAAGGAGAGAGTGTGACATGGATCAAGGCAAAGCACAAATAACCACATTTCAAAATGAATACTAATTGCATAATGACAGTTTCCAAACTATTAGCCTACTTTACAAAAAAAGTTAATTCAACACAAGCCCAGAACTGGCTGTGGCTTACGTGTTGTGCTGCCAGTTGGCAGGCACAGTTTCGCCAGGGGATTGGGGGAAATGAAGGTTATTGTAGTGGAAGCACACTTGGCCTTTTGTG
>NW_011486437.1:5209-6219 GCF_000754665.1 Bison bison bison | reverse complement strand
ACAGCCTCCATACTGTTCTCCATAGTGGCTTACGAATTTACATTCCTAACAGCAGTGCTAGAGGGTTTCCTTTTCTCCACACCCTCTCCAGCATTTATTGTTTGTAAATTTTTTGATGATGGCCATTTTGATCCGTGTGAGGTGATACCTCATTGCAGTTTTGATTTGCATTTCTCTAATAATTAGTGATGTTGAACATCTTTCCATGTGAGTTTTGGACATCTGTATGTCTTCTTTGTAGAAATGTCTAGATCTTACATCCATATTTTGATTTTTTTTATATTGAGCTGTATGTACTGTTCGTGTATTTTTTAGATTAATTCCTTGTCAATTGCTTCATTTGCAAATATTTTCTCCCATTCTGTGGGTTGTCCTTTTGTCTTGTTTATGGTTTCCTTGCTGTGCAAAAGATTTTAAGTTTAATTAGGATAGAAAATCCAGAGATAAACCCACACACCTATGTCACCTAATCTATGACAAAGGAAGCACGAATATACAATGAAGAAAAGACAGTCTTATCAATAAGTGGTACTGGGAAAACTGGACAGCTACATGTAAAAGAAAGAAATCAGAACACTCCCTAACACCATACTCAAAAATAAACTCAAAATGGATAAAAGACCTAAATGGAAGGCCAGATACTAGAAAACTCTTTGAGAAAAACATAGGGAGAACACTCTCTGATGTAAATTGCAGCAAGGTCTTTTCCAATCTGCTGCCTAGATTAATGAAAATAAAAACAAAGATAAATGGGACCTAATTAAACTCTTAAACAGAGTGTTAAGCCGAGAGAGTTATGAGGATATAGAATAGTTTCACTTAATGCAAGAACAGATCTGTCCATGCAGATGCCTGAAGTCTAAGCCTTTGTGTTAAATAAACAATAGAAAAACCAACTTAGCACCCTGCAATATTTCTATCTAACTCCCTGTTGGAGTTGCGATTTTGACATGGTAGGTGGACCTATGGAATTCATTGGACATCCCTGGAAAGTTCTTCAGGATAAAATG
>NW_011486437.1:4569-5109 GCF_000754665.1 Bison bison bison | reverse complement strand
CAAGGTCCTACTGTTCCGTGTTCAAGAGTGGACATCAGGATACTGCATACTTTCAGGGGAGGTTGCTTACTTTTCCTAGAGGTAAAATGGCCCAGTGCCAAAGCTTGGGAAGGAGACTTGAGTTCATAGTCCCTTGAAGGAAAAGAGTTCTGTGCAGAAAGAGGTGATGAGCATGGAGGAGGTGAACCTGGACTTGCGTGTGCTGCCCTTGGCCAGGAAATCCTGGGCCCGGGGCAGGCTGTGGCCACCCAGAGGCTGACCTTCTCCAGCATGAACTGTGCATGCTACCCAAGGTGGGCCACTCCACTGCTCTGGGGGCCTGTGTTTCCTCATATGCAAAATGAAGGGAGTGGACTAGATGACAGTGAAACTCCCTCCAGTTCAGAGAGAATACCAGGGTCCCTTCCTCTTAGCTGAATGTCCTTCAGAAGAAAAGTGCTCAGTTGGGAAGAGGGGCATGGAATGACTGTCATCACTGTCTTTTTAAAAATATATATGTATTTTTAGTTGGAGTATAATTGCTTTACAATATTGTGTTGG
>NW_011486437.1:1731-2530 GCF_000754665.1 Bison bison bison | reverse complement strand
GTATAATAGGCTCTAGATTTATCCACCTTATTAGAAATGAGTCAAATGCATTCCTTTTAATGGCTGAGTACTATTCTATTGTGTATATATACCACAACATCTTTATCCATTCAACTGTTGATGGACATCTAGGTTGCTTCCATGTCCTATCTATCTTAAATAGTGCTGTAATGAACATTGGGGTACATGTTTCAATTACGGTTTTCTCAGGGTATATGCCCAGTGGTGGCATAGCTGGGTTATATGGTAGTTTTATTCTTAGTTTTTAAAGAAATCTCTATATTATTCTCTGTAGTGGCTGAATCAATCTGCATTTCCACCAAGAGTGCAAGAGGGTTCCCTTTTTTCCACACCCTTTCCAGCATTTATTGTTTGTAGATTTATTGATGATGGCCATTCTGACTGGTGAAGGTGATAACTCATTGTAGTTTTGATTTGCATTTCTCTGATAATGAGTGATGTTGAGCATCTTTTCATATGTTTATTAGCCAGCCATCTGTATGTCTTCTTTGGAGAAATGTCTGTTTAGGTATTCTGCCCAATTTTTGATTGGGTTGTTTCTCTGGTATTGAGCTTCATAAGCTGCTTGCATACTTTGGAGATTAATCCTTTGTCAGTTGTTTCTTTGCTGTTATTTTCTCCCATTCTGAGGATTGTCTTTTCACCTTATTTATTAAAAAACTACCAATGATATTTTTCACTGAACTGGAACAAAAAATTTCACAATTTGTATGGAAACACAAAAGACCCTGAATAGTCAAAGTAATCTTGAGAAAGAAGAATGGAGCTGGAGGAATCA
>NW_011486437.1:1087-1631 GCF_000754665.1 Bison bison bison | reverse complement strand
CCAATTAAACTAAAAGCTTTGGCACAGTGAAGGAAACTATAAACATCACTGTCTTTTGACTGCAGGACTTGTGAATGTTTGTCTCATTTGCCAAATTAATGTGACCTTGTGTGGATGTATATTAAAAGAAAATGAGACAGTATCCGCTAAGAAGAGGAACTGTCTGAGGTAAGGGTTCATTCTCTTTGGGATGTTCTCTTCCCTTGACTAGTTGGGAAGGAGCATGAGGAAAACCTCAAATGAATCCCCAAATGATAATTTTGTGCAGCATTCTTAGGAAGGAGGTATGTGATGAGGGTTACATTGTGACATGATTTGCCTCCAGCAAGTGTCCGTCCACTCAAGGTTTGAGAATCCCTGTCTATGTACCAGTTCATTTTTTCTGTATTTTATTAGACATTTTTTAAATTTGTTTTTTAATTGGAGGAAAATTGCTTTACAATGCAGTGTTGGTTTCTGCTGTACAACAGCATGAATCAGCCATACACACACACACGCACACACATACATGTATCTGGAGATTCCCAGGTGGCCCAGCTGGTAA
>NW_011486437.1:637-987 GCF_000754665.1 Bison bison bison | reverse complement strand
GAGCATGCCCACTTTAGGCATATTACCCTATGTTAGGAATTCAAGCAAAGGCCCAATTGTTCTTTTGAAAACAATTTAGATTAAACTCTGTTCTCCTTTAAAAAAATCCACTCACAGCAATGTTAACTCTTTGTTGAAAAAGGCAGTTTTCACACCAATCTCAAGGAAGACCCTTGTATTCTCAACCAAATAATTATTCCTAGTCTTTCCCTACTGTGCCCACTTTCCCTAAGTACTTGTAGTCTGAAGGATGGCTGAGATTTTGATTCTTAGGCTCTACCAAGTTGGACCTCCAAGGTTTTGACTAGATTTGTTTGAAACAAGATCCAGTTTACATAAATCTAATTCTA
>NW_011486437.1:0-537 GCF_000754665.1 Bison bison bison | reverse complement strand
AAAGACCCTGAATAGTCAAAGTAATCTTGAGAAAGAAGAATGGAGCTGGAGGAATCAACCTTCCTGACTTCAAACTATACTACAAAGCTATAGTCATCAAGACAAAATACGGTAGTGGCACAAAAACAGAAATACAGACCAATGGAACAAGATAGAAAGCCCAGAGATAAACCTGCACACCTATGGGTAGCTTATCTTTGACAAAGGAAGCAAGGATATACAATGGAGAAAAGATAGTCTCTTCAACAAGTGGTGCTGGGAAAATTGGACAGCTATGTGCAAACAAATGAAATTAGAACACTTCCTAACACTGTACACAAAAATAAATTCAAAATGAATTAAAGACCTAATGTAAGACCAGAAAGTATAAACCTCTTAGAGGAAAACATAGGCAGAACACTCTTTGACATAAATCACAACAAGATCCTCCATGACCCACCTCCCAGAGTAATGGAAATAAAAACAAAAATAAACAAATGGGTCCAATTAAACTAAAAGCTTTGGCACAGTGAAGGAAACTATAAACATCACTGTCTT
>NW_011486436.1:4967-5179 GCF_000754665.1 Bison bison bison | reverse complement strand
TGGACAGGGAGGCCTGGCGTGCTGCGATTCATGGGGTCACAAAGAGTCGGACACGACTGAGCGACTGATCTGATCTGATCTGATCTTAAAACTCACCTATTTGTTCTTTCTCCTCATTTATTCTCCTATTAATTCCTTCTAGTGTATTTTTCATTTCAGTTATTGTTTGTTCTCTAGTTCTTCTAGGTCCGTGTCCCTCTAGGTTTCTTAGA
>NW_011486436.1:0-427 GCF_000754665.1 Bison bison bison | reverse complement strand
TAAAGGAAAAGGCGGGTATGGAGAGGAGACAGCATGAGCAATAGCACAGAGGTGTGAAACAGCACAGTGGGTATTTGGGAACAAGTAGTTCATTGTTGCAAGAGCATAGAATTTAAGGCCAGGAACTGAAGCTAGAGAGGACAGCTGGGTCAGATAACAGAAGGCCTTATAATCCATGTTATAAAGACTTTCAGCTTTATCCTAGAGAAGATGAGGAGGCAGTGGAGAGATTTAAACTGAGGAGTTGTTCAGTTGCTCAGTCGCTCAGTCGTATATGACTCTGCAACCCCATGGACTGCAGCACGCCAGGCTTCCCTGTTCTTCATCATCTCCCAGAGTTTGCTCAAACCCATGTCCATTGACTTGGTGATGCCATCCAACCATCTCATCCTGTCCTCCCCTTCTCCTCCTGCCTTCAATCCCTGTC
>NW_011486435.1:4430-4845 GCF_000754665.1 Bison bison bison | reverse complement strand
TCAACCTCTTGTAAAAGAATGAAACTAGAACACTTTCTAACACCATACACAAAAACAAACTCAAAATGGATTAAAGATCTAAGTATAAGACCAGAAAGTATAAAACTCCCAGAGGAAAACATAGGCAAAACACTCTCCGACATACATCACAGCAGGATCCTCTATGACCCACCTACCAGAGTAATGGAAATAGAAGCAAAAATAAACAAATGGGACCTAATTAAACTTAAAAGCTTTTGCACAATGAAACTATAAGCAAGGTGAAAAGACAGCCTTCAGAATGGGAGAAAATAATAGTAAACAAAGAAACTGACAAAGAATTAATCTCAAAAATATACAAGCAACTTCTGCAGCTCAATTCCAGAAAAATAAGCAATCCAATCAAAAAATGGGCCAAAGAACTAAACAGACATTT
>NW_011486435.1:0-633 GCF_000754665.1 Bison bison bison | reverse complement strand
AAGGAAACAATTCCTTTCACCATTGCAATGAAAAGAATAAAATATTTAGGAATAAATCTACCTCAGGAAACAAAAGGCCTGGCCTATACATAGAAAACTATAAAACACTGATGAAAGAAATCAAAGAGGACACAAATAGATGGAGAAATATACCATGTTCATGGATTGGCAGAATCAATATAGTGAAAATGAGTATACTACCCAAAGCAATCTATAGATTCAGTGCAATCCCTATCAAGCTACCAATGGTATTTTTCAGAGAACTAAAACGAATAATTTCACAATTTATATGGAAATAAAAAACCTTGAACAGCCAAAGCAATCTTGAGAAAGAAGAATGGAACTGGAGGAATCAACCTGCCTGACTTCAGACTATACTACAAAGCTACAGTCATCAAGACAATATGGCACTAGCACAAAGACAGAAATATAGATCAATGGAACAAAATAGAAAGCCCAGACATAAATCCATGCACCTGTGAACACCTTATCTTTGACAAAGGAGACAAGAATATACAATGGAGAAAAGACAATCTCTTTAACAAGTGGTCCTGGGAAAATTGGTCAACCTCTTGTAAAAGAATGAAACTAGAACACTTTCTAACACCATACACAAAAACAAACTCAAAATGG
>NW_011486434.1:8620-9109 GCF_000754665.1 Bison bison bison | reverse complement strand
CTTATCCCGCTACAGCGTCTCAGGAGAAGTCCCACGTTAGGAACTGGAGGTCGAAACGGTACTTGGCACCCTTGATGCGCCCCCACAAAGTTCCCCGGCATCCCGGTCTCCCTGGAGAGGAACACCGAGGTTTTCCGGCTACCACTTCCTCTGAGCCCCTTCTACCCTCCTGATCTCGACAGGAGGGTCGACTCCCGTGCTTTGTCTGGAAGGGGTTCCCGACCTTCCGGTCGCACCTCAGGATGAGGCCGGTCTCACGACGACATACCAGCGTGGCCTCGTGGGTGCTTCCACATTGCGAAGCACCCCGAGTTCCCGGTCCCCTCTTGATAAGAACCCGATGCCCGGACACCTCTCCGAACTCCACCCTGTGAATGAAGTCAACACGAAGGGGAGTGACTCGCCGTGCATCGTCGGAAAAGACCCGAGGTTCCAAATACCGCTCGACAAGTGGCCTCTCTCCTCGGGGACACCTCGAGAGGCAAGCGG
>NW_011486434.1:4598-5800 GCF_000754665.1 Bison bison bison | reverse complement strand
TCCGGCACCACTTCCTCTGAGCCCCTTCTACTCTCCTGATCTCGACAGGAGGGTCGACTCCCCTGCTTTATCTGGAAGGGGTTCCCGACCTTCCGGTCGCACCTCAGGATGAGGCCGGGCTCACGACGACATTCCAGACGTGGCCTCGTGGGTGCTTCCACATTGCGAAGCACCCCGAGTTCCCGGTCCCCTCTTGATAAGAACCCGATGCCCGGACACCTCTCCGAACTCCACCCTGTGAATGAAGTCAACACGAAGGGGCAGTGACTCGCCCGTGCATCGTCCGGAAAAGACCCCCAGGTTCCAAATCCAGCTCGACAAGTGGCCTCTCTCCCCGGGGACACCTCGAGAGGCAAGCGGAGTTCAATGCTTCGACCCAAGACGAGGCCTGACTCTCCTGTCCCCAGTCTGCAGGGACCCTGGGATCGGAGTCTGAAATCAGAGGAACCCTGAGGTTCCTGCCTCAACTGGAGATGAGGCCCTCTTCCAATGCACCAAACCCCATGGAGTCCCGAGAGGCCCTCCCCCCCCACCTCCAGTTTCCCTGACTTCTCAGAGCCACCATGAGAAGCCCCCTGAGGTCACCTGCACAAGTCGAGGGAAGCCAGGGTTTCCTGCCTCAACCCGAGAAAGACCTCGAGAGACCTTCTTCAACACGTCTCGAGGCCAGGGTCCCTACCATGACTCGAGAGCAATGACGCGCTCCCCCTCGCCACTCGCATGGAGACCCGACTTCCCTGGCGCCCCACGAGAGGCTCACTGACCTCGCCGTCGCACCTCGTGAAAAACCGCACCCTGGGGCCGCTGCTCGAGAACCACCCCGGGACTCCCCCGTCATCGCGGAGATGAGGGCCTTCGTCTCCTGCATGGCCTAGAGGCCAACCTCGCGACCTCTCTCCAAACGCCTCAGGAGGCTTGACTCTCTTTAGTCCACCCAGTGAGCTCCAAGAGATACCAGTCGCGACTCGAGAGCGGAGCGGGGTTCTTTGCTTCCACTCGAGATGAATGCCTGTCTCCCCGGGTGCGTCTGGAATGCCACCCCGAGATCCCGGTCGCCCCTGGAGAGGAACATTGGCTTCTGGACACAAGCCTAGATGAGGTCTATTGGCCCTGCAGTCACTCGAGAGCAATCCCCAGCTTTCCTTCGCAACTCGAATGGAAGATTGGACTTCCCTGGGCCAACACAAGAGGCATCCTGAATT
>NW_011486434.1:3099-3215 GCF_000754665.1 Bison bison bison | reverse complement strand
GTGCATCGTCCATAAAAGACCCCCAGGTTCCAAATCCAGCTCGACACGTGGCCTCTCTCCCCGGGGACACCTCGAGAGGCAAGCGGAGTTCCATGCCTCAACCCAGGACGAGGCCT
>NW_011486434.1:0-1142 GCF_000754665.1 Bison bison bison | reverse complement strand
CGAGAACCACCCCGAGACTCCCCCGTCATCGCGGAGATGAGGGCCTTCGTCTCATGCATGGCCTAGAGGCCAACCTCGCGACCTCTCTCCAAACGCCTCAGGAGGCTTGACTCCCTTTAGTCCACCCAGTGAGCTCCAAGAGATACCCGTCGCGACTCGAGAGCGGAGCGGGGTTCTTTGCTTCCACTCGAGATGAATGCTTGTTTTCCCGGGTGCGTCTGGAATGCCACCCCGAGATCCCGGTTGCCCCTGGAGAGGAACATTGGCTTCTGGACACAAGCCTAGATGAGGTCTATTGGCCCTGCAGTCACTCGAGAGCAATCCCCAGCTTTCCTTCGCAACTCGAATGGAAGATCGGACTTCACTGGGCCAACACAAGAGGCATCCTGAATTCCCCGTCGTAACTCGAGAATCCCGCCGCAACTCGAGAAAGACCACGTGGTTCCCCCGTCATCGCAAGATGAAGCCCTTTCCCGCTACAGGGTCTCAGGAGAAGTCCCACGTTAGGAATTGGAGGTCGAAAGGGTACATGGCACCCTTGATGCGCCCCCACAAAGTTCCCCGGCATCCCGGTCTCCCTGGAGAGGAACACCGAGGTTTTCCGGCACCACTTCCTCTGAGCCCCTTCTACCCTCCTGATCTCGACAGGAGGGTCGACTCCCCTGCTTTGTCTGGAAGGGGTTCCCGACCTTCCGGTCGCACCTCAGGATGAGGCCGGGCTCACGACGACATTCCAGAAGTGGCCTCCTGGGTGCTTCCACATTGCGAAGCGCCCCGAGTTCCTGGTCCCCTCTTGATAAGAACCCGATGCCCGGACACCTCTCCGAACTCCACCCTGTGAATGAAGTCAACACGAAGGGGCAGTGACTCGCCCGTGCAGCGTCCGGAAAAGATCCCCAGGTTCCAAATCCAGCTCGACAAGTGGCCTCTCTCCCCGGGGACACCTCGAGAGGCAAGCGGAGTTCCATGCCTCGACCCAAGACGAGGCCTGACTCTCCTGTCCCCAGTCTGCAGGGACCCTGCGATCGGAGTCTGAAATCAGAGGAACCCTGAGGTTCCTGCCTCCACTGGAGATGAGGCCCTCTTCCAATGCCCCAAACCCCGTGGAGTCACGAGAGGCCCTCCCCCCCCACCTCCAGTTT
>NW_011486433.1:4709-5278 GCF_000754665.1 Bison bison bison | reverse complement strand
TCTTTATATCCTTAATTAACATTTAATTAAGCAGTTGTTTCCTGATCCTCGCCGACGCCGTCCCCACTTCGAATTCCCTGGATCCACTGGCGCTGGACTCCGGCATCTACCCTTTCCAGAAGAGAGGCACTTGGGTAGCCTGGAAGCCCAAGGATCTCAGAACGATCCCCAGTCAATTATCTTCTGATCCCTCAAAGTTGTCTAGAGCTTTCAGAATTCAACATGGACAGTCCATTTACTCCTTTCACAATGAAAAGCAAACTCTTGGGCATATCCTGTTTGAAGAGAAAAGCAGATTTTGCATTTTTGCAGAAGAAAGTTGCAGGGTGGGGTGCCCCACCGCTGTGAACACGCAGCCCAGTTCTCCAGCTGCCAGGGTGCTGGAGCTGACCCAGGAATGACCGCAGTGGCCAGAATGAGCAGAGGGCTAGGTGGTGCCCAAGCCGTAATAGCAGGCAGAACCACGTGTCTTTTTGAATGGCTCCTGGCATCCGCCGGATTTGCTAAGCTGGCGATGCCATCAGGGTGGGCAGAGCCAAGTGTGTGCCAGGCTTCCTGAAGGCTCCCTG
>NW_011486433.1:0-822 GCF_000754665.1 Bison bison bison | reverse complement strand
GGCGCAGTCAGCTGCCCCTGGATGGATCCCCACCTAACATGGAGAGCTGTGTCCATGCTGACTGAGATTGGGCTCTTTAGGGGGTTGAAGTAATTCTTTTTTTCTGTCGGCTGCCCTCTGCCTGCTTCCTCTCCTCTCCACTTGCCCAAATGCCTGCACTCTATCCCAGCCTCTCATCCTGCCTGGTGACATTGACCCAGTCTTTGTGCCCCACCCTCTGGAGAAAAGCTGGAGAGGAGAAGAGGAAGAGGCTGCCTCAGTGCGTGCTTCTGGCTCACTCACCATATGAAGAGAAGGGAGCAGGGGAAAGAATGCATACATAGGACTATATGCGTCTGTATGTTTGCCGGAGAAGGCACGGCCCTCAAAAGGTGACAGCTGGGGTATTCTCTGCTGTTTGTTCTCTGGGAAACTATGTGATATTTACTGATAACCAGTGACTTCTCTGTTTCAGCAAAAGCCTTGCAAATGAAGCTGGTTTAGATTTTTGACAGGGTGCTGACAGGATATCATGTCCGTCTTAGTCCACATAAAAGAGGAAACCTGCTTCTAGGCACTTGAGGGTTTTTTTTTTTTGTAAGTATAGTTGATTTTCAATGTTGTGTTCACTTCAGGTGCACAACAGAGTGACTCAGTTTTACATATATAGACATTCTTTTTTACATTATTTTTCATTGTGGTTTATCACAGGATATTGAATATAATTCCCTGTGCTATACTGTACGACCTTGTTGTTTATCCATTCTGTGTATAACAGTTTCCATCTTCTAGACCCAAACTCCCAATCCATTCCTCCCCTACAACCTCCCCCCACCCCAGGCT
>NW_011486432.1:9232-10203 GCF_000754665.1 Bison bison bison | reverse complement strand
AGGCACTGATCACGTGGCTGATCAAGTACAGATCACGTGACTGAGCATGCACAGATCACGTGGCTCTCATGCCCTGATCACGTGACTGCCCATGCACTGATGACGTGGATGATCAGGTACTGATCACGTGGCTCATCATGCACTGATCACGTGTTTCTCATGCAGTGATCAGTGACTGACAAGCACCGATCAAGTGACTGTGCACCCACTGATCACTTGGCTGATCAGAAACTGACCACCTGACTGAGCATGCAGTGATCAAGTGCCTGATCCTTAACTGATCACGAGTTTATCATACGGTGATCTCGTGACTGAGAGGCCCTAATCACGTGACTCTACAGTCAGTGATCACGTGGCCGATCATGCACAGGTATTGTGACTGAGCATGTACTGATCATGTGCCGGGAACCGGTGAGGCATTCCACTCTGGACAAAGGTCATGAGGAAGGAGGCTCGGCATACGCAAATGTGGGATCGAGCCTCAGGAGTCCACCTGGATATGCTCGAGCATCTACCCCCCCAAAAAACCAGAGTATGCCTACTGTATTGCTTTGTGCTCTCCCCTCTGATTTTCCTGGGGGCTTTCCCCACCACCATCTCGCTCTCTCTCTCAAAGTGTTAACTTACAGCTCCAATTCATCAAGTTCCTTGTCATTTTTCCCTTTAAGTTCCAGCTGAGTCTCCATCTGGAGCGTGGAACCCACCACGCTTACTAATTATGCCTGGGCTGCTAAGACCCACTCGAGAAGGTGTCTAGGGTGAGGCACCTTCCGCTATTCGAGAGGGCGCCTGCGGCCTACGTAAGTGGTGCAAACTTCTTGTCTTGAAGATTTATTGGTCTTCCTGCGTAAAACAAGCTACTCAGTCTCTTCACCGAATTTTCCTACTGAGGTATCCTCATACTATTATTCTTGATATCTCTGACTAGCATATAAATAGTCGCCTAGGCCATCTCTCCTTCGCGTACACTG
>NW_011486432.1:4516-5757 GCF_000754665.1 Bison bison bison | reverse complement strand
ACTCTGCAGGCACTGATTTTGTGGCTGATCAAGTACAGATCACGTGACTGAGCATGCACTGATCACTTGGCTATCATGCACTGATCAAATGACTGTCCATGCACTGATGACGTGGATGATCAGGCACTGATCACGTGGCTTATCAAGCACTGATCACGTATTTCTCATGCAGTGATCAGTGACTGACAAGCGCCGATCATGTGACTGTGCACGCACTGATCACGTGGCTGATCAGGAACTTACCACCTGACTAAGCATGCACTGATCACGTGGCTGATCGTTCACTGATCACATGTTTATCATACGGAGATCACGTGACTGAGAGGCGCTGATCCCGTGACTGTGCAGTCAGTGATCACGTGGCTGATCATGAACTGATATCGTGACTGAGCATGCACTGATCATATGCTCGGAGCCGGTGAGGCATTCCACTCTGAACAATGGTCATGAGGAAGGAGGCTCGGCATACGCAAATGCGGGATCTAGCCTCAGGAATCCACCCGGATATTCTCGAGCATCTACCACCCAAAAAAACCAAAGTCTGCCTACTTTATTGCTTTGTGCTATTACCTCTGATTTTATTGGGGTCTGTCCCCCACCACCATCTCGCTCTCTCTGTCAAAATGTTAATTTATAGCTCTAATTCATCAAGTTCTTGTCATTCTTCCCTTTAACTTCCAGCTGAGTCTTCATCTGGATCTCGGAACCCATCAGGCTTACTAATTATGCCTGGGCTGCTAAGACCCACTATAGAAGGTGTCTAGGGTGAGGCACCTTCTGCTATTCGAGAGGGCGCCTGCGGCCTACATAAGTGGTGCAAACTTCTTGTCTTGAAGTTGTATTGGTCTTCCGCGTAAACCAAGCTACTCAGTCTCTTTTCTCCACCGAATTTTCCTACTGAGCCATCCTCTTATTCTTATTCTTGATATGTCTCATTAGGTTATAAATAGTCGCCTAGGCCATCTCTACTTCAAACACCCTGGATCAGCTGTGGCTGGTCCATGGCAGGTGGCGCCCGAACAGGGACCTCAGGAGGCAATAATCAAAGAGCTGAGCAGACACAAACCACGCAATCAGCAGGCAATAAGCATGGAGCTCAGCAGTGACGAATCATGCTGCTCAACTGGCAATAATCAAGCAGGTGACCTGGCAGGAATCACGCAGCTCAGCTGGCAATTGTCAAGCAGATGAGCAGACAGGAATCACGCAGCTCAACTGGCAATTATCATGCAGATGAGCCC
>NW_011486432.1:0-1093 GCF_000754665.1 Bison bison bison | reverse complement strand
ACCAGGCAGGAATCACGCAGCTCAGCTGGCAATTGTCAAGCAGATGAGCAGACAGGAATCACGCAGCTCAGCTGGCAATTATCATGCAGATGAGCCAGCAGGAATCACGCAGCTCAGCAGGCACTGATCACGTGGCTGATCAAGTACAGATCACGTGACTGAGCATGCACAGATCACGTGGCTCTCATGCCCTGACCACGTGACTGCCCATGCACTGATGACGTGGATGATCAGGCACTGATCACGTGGCTCATCATGCACTGATCACGTGTTTCTCATGCAGTGATTAGTGACTGACAAGCACCGATCAAGTGACTGTGCACCCACTGATCACTTGGCTGATCAGAAACTGACCACCTGACTGAGCATGCAGTGATCAAGTGCCTGATCCTTAACTGATCACGAGTTTATCATACGGTGATCTCGTGACTGAGAGCCCCTAATCACGTGACTCTGCAGTCAGTGATCACGTGGCCGATCATGCACAGGTATTGTGACTGAGCATGTACTGATCATGTGCCGGGAACCGGTGAGGCATTCCACTCTGGACAAAGGTCATGAGGAAGGAGGCTCGGCATACGCAAATGTGGGATCGAGCCTCAGGAGTCCACCTGGATATGCTCGAGCATCTAAGCCCCAAAAAAACCAGAGTATGCCTACTGTATTGCTTTGTGCTCTCACCTCTGATTTTCCTGGGGGCTTTCCCCACCACCATCTCGCTCTCTCTCTCAAAGTGTTAACTTACAGCTCCAATTCATCAAGTTCCTTTTCATCCTTCCCTTTAACTTCCAGCTGAGTCTCCATCTGGAGCGTGGAACCCACCACGCTTACTAATTATGCCTGGGCTGCTAAGACCCACTCGAGAAGGTGTCTAGGGTGAGGCACCTTCCGCTATTCGAGAGGTTGCCTGCAGCCTACGTAAGTGGTGCAAACTTCTTGTCTTGAAGTTTTATTGGTCTCCCGCATAAACCAAGCTACTCAGTCTCTTTTCTCCACCGAATTTTCCTACTGAGCTATCCTCATACTATTATTCTTGATATCTCTGACTAGCATATAAATAGTCGCCTAGGCCATCTCTCCTTCGCGTACACTG
>NW_011486431.1:28413-28733 GCF_000754665.1 Bison bison bison | reverse complement strand
GGACCCACTAGGTCTAATTGAAGCTTTAGGGCTCCTAGGAGACCCATGGTAGTTTGCACAGAGTAGATCTTTAGAAATGCCCTCGTGAATGTGCTTCCAGTTCTGCAGCACTGAATACTCGGTTGTTTGCACTGAATGCTCCAGCTATCATCATATAGCCCTTGCATTTGTCCTTTCTGTCCCAAATCCCTGGTGGTTCATTTATTGGATTTCATCAGAAGACACGCCCCACCAAAGAACCCAAAAGCTGAAGTGGCTCACCCCCGTGTGACATGAGTTCTGCACACAGAGCACCTCCCTTCACTGGTGGGAGCATAGCC
>NW_011486431.1:26974-27147 GCF_000754665.1 Bison bison bison | reverse complement strand
TTGGCAAGGACAAGAAAAAATAAAGCCCCTCTTTCCTTCAGGCCCTCCTAGATCTGGATAGCAGCCAAAGGGATGGGTTACAAATACAGTGGCCTTTGGTTCCTGACAGCCTCAGGGCCTATGAAGGCAGAATCCAAGTTTCTTCCTTCTTTCCCGAAGGGTCCTAAGTGGCA
>NW_011486431.1:24767-24990 GCF_000754665.1 Bison bison bison | reverse complement strand
ACACAGTACACACATACACACACACACACACCCCTCCCCTCACTCCCCAACTCCATTCCTCTTCATTCTGGAACCCTGTCCCCAGGCTCACTGCAAACCCCCAGGTAAATATTGAGCCAAGATTGGTAGAGACTGGGGATTTCATTCCATCAGACCAGTGCTGGAGGGAAGACCCAGAATGTTTACTGAGAGTCCACACTCAAATTCTTTCCTAGCCTTGGCA
>NW_011486431.1:22935-24415 GCF_000754665.1 Bison bison bison | reverse complement strand
ATTTTCAAATTTTAAAGTAAAGTGAAATCTTTATCGCCAGTTTGTCTGACATGTAACATGTGATATACTTTATTTAAAGGATTCATGTGTTTACTTAAATGAATTTTAAATTCATTTGTTCATTCAGCAAATATCTTTGAAACATTTCAATGAGTTGTAAACCATTGTTCCTGCCTTCAAACTGCTCCTATTCTAGCTGGGGCGGAGAAGCCTACATACAAGGGTTAACTGACGATACAAGATTATGCCATGTTTCCCTCCATGCCTGGTGTGGCCTGGGTGACTCCTGAGTTCCCTCCAACAGTATGGAAATTTTCTACTCTTACTGCTACTGTCATGACTATTCCTCTCTCCTTCAATATAAGATGGTGGTTAAATGTATCTTCAGGGTGGGATGTATCTCTGGGTTCATATCTGAGTTTCACCATTCACTAGCTGTGTGACCTTGGCCAAGTTACTCAGCCTGTCTGAGCCTCCTCTGTAAAATGAAGACAACAATAGTACCTACCTCACAGTGTTATAGTGAGAATCAAGTGAATTAATACACACGGTGCACTAAGAATGATACCTGGCACATAAGTACTCAATAAATGTTAGTAATTATTTTCCTAATGCACCTACTGTCCTTTGTTACCACCAGAGATTAGAGTTCTTATTGGGCTTCGGAAAAAACTCATAGAGGTCTTATTCATTCATCCATTCAATCAACAAATCCACATTGAGCATCTACAAGCTAAGCTTGGATCATATAGACAAATAAGGCACAGCTCTTGTGTTTGGGAATAAACAGTTCACTCAAAGTATTGCTGGGTTAACAATGCCCTGAAGCACCTGGAAGAAGCAAACACAAATTCTTACTGGAGGAACACACCTTCCATCTGCTTCCGGATTCCCATCAATAGAGTCTGGCTGAACATGAACTCATAATCCAAAATTACAAAGCACACCATGAAGCCAGAAAAAACAGAAACAGAATCAGATCCTCAAGATTCAGATATTGCAATTATGTCATATAAAATATGTATTTTTAAAAATTTTAGGTGCATTAAAAAACAAAAGAGGATTTTGAAAACATTAGCAGAGGACAAGATACTAGCAGAAAATAATTAAAGTATCATCTTTTGTAGAGGGCAAAGCTAGGGCTTTGAAGGAAGTGACTCTTTCAATATTACACAGCTAATCACGAGGGACTCAAGTCAGGTTCTCAGTGTCTAATGTTTTTTGGCACACTTGGTTACTGGAGCTGGGCCATATTTTCCCTGAGTCAGTCAATTGACTGAGATGAGTACGAAGCACTTGTTAGATCTGTAGAAACTGCCAAGATGAACACAAGAGTATCTCTGCCCTCAAGTAGCTTAAAAGTCAGTACAGAGACATGACTACATACAGAAAAATAATCATGGCTCTCAGGTTGTGTGGTAGAAACTACTGTGGTCTGAAATGGTAGGAGGTACCCAAAGGACAGGGAAGAGGCAGATCT
>NW_011486431.1:19676-21151 GCF_000754665.1 Bison bison bison | reverse complement strand
GACCACTTTGAGGAGAATCATCACCAAGGGGAAAATGAGAGGTGAGGAAACAAGAAGCTACTGAGGGAATCAAGGCAAGAGAAGACTGAGGAAGTCATGAACTAAAGCACTGGCAGGAGAAATGGAGAAATGGGTCAGATTTGAGGAACACTTAGGAAGTAAGCTTGGCAGGGCTTATTGACTGGCTGAACATAAAGGTGAGAAATAAGGATGCAGGAAAAACAACTCTAGGCTTTTTGCCTTGGGCAACTGGTGAGTCTGATTGCACTGGGCATGTTGGTTACTGCAATCAAAAGTTAGAGGTATTACCGGACTTGGGTTGAGCAGTTGGGGAGCGGGGCATTTCTATCCTCAAATATCATAGTAATCATTTCAGAGAATTTAACAGGCATTTCTCACTGTCCACTTAACCCCTGCTTTCAGCATCATGAGTCATTACCTCGACCCTAATCAACTTGGGATTCTCTTCAAAATGCCCGGAAAAGAAAAGAAAGACAGTGATCACACTGACATGACTGACTAGCTGCCCAAGCCCAAGGTACCGGGCATACACCTCTGCTATAACCTCAGGTGTGTTTCATTCATTCGTTATTTTAATATTTATAGGGTTGCTGCCTAGAGGGGTTTTGGAATGTTCACAGTGGCCACATTTCACATACAGGTAAAGAATTCATAACCTGCTCTTATATAACCAGGGAAACAAATGTAGCTTAAAGGGCAGCCTGCAAAAACATTCATTCTGCATGGATTTGAAATGTGTAAAAATGAGCAATTTTCCAGTGCATCATCAGTCGTGACTACTTATAACTCCCTTCCGTGGGCAAGTAGAGAGCCAGCAATCAGCAGGACCAGGAGATGATGGATGGGATAATTGTCCATTAGAGTACAGATAATTTTTGTACCGTGGGAGGGTTCGACAGCATATAGACATGATAGATGGAAGAAGAGTTAGTTAATGTGATCAGAGTTGTAGCTCCATTTCTGATAGTAACCATTCTCTGGCTGAATTGATGACTAATCAAAGACACTTTCTCATTTGAAACTTTTCGCTAACCGGTGCACAACCCCTGCTTTGGGTTAAATTTAATAGCATCATTAAAAACTGCTGTTCAAGAAACTCGAATTACTTTTCCCCAGAAGAAATCATGCCACATTAGAGAGCTCTTTTGTGAGCTCGTGCACAGGGGCCATGGAGTGGGTGTGCCTGTGTTTAAATGTTTAACATTAGAATCCTCAATGCCCAGCCTAGGGGCTGACACAGAGCACTCAATAAATGTTTGTTAAAGTAAAGTGAAATGAATTAATACATTTGTCCATTCATTCATCTGTTTATTCCTTTAGCAGACATTTATTAAATACAGGAATTAAGAGCTCTAGCCCCCAAACCAGATGCTGCAGGCTTCAAATTCTAGCTCCCATTTGCTATGAACTTGAGCAAGTTACTTAGCCTCTATGAGCCTGACGCCTCCTATAGA
>NW_011486431.1:18506-19530 GCF_000754665.1 Bison bison bison | reverse complement strand
AAAATGAGAGAAACCATAACAGTTGTTTTCATAGGGCTGCTTAAGGGTTAAATGAGTTAGTGTCTGGAAGTGTTCAGCAAGGGCCTGGCCCATAGTAAATGCTCACTAAAGGGCAACTGTTATATCATTATCCTTGTTGTATATACTATGGCAGGGCCTTTCTCAAGTAACTAGGTCCATAGATGAGGCCCAGAATCTCTTAAGAAATGACAGGGCTCTTGGCCAAAGCTGCCTTTCATTAAAGTTGTTATTTATGGTTTCCAGCCCAGAGCCCAACTGCCCTAGGCCTGCCAATCCTGGCCTGGTGCCCTCCTGTGGTGGCTCTGGCTACCCCTAGGTGGGGTGTGCTCTCTAGAGAAACCTGAGAAATTACGGAGCAGGAAGGTGAAAGAGGAAGGCAAGGGCTGGCAGGGATCCAATTAAACATCAACGTGCAACCGCCGCCGCGCCCCCGACATTGTTAACTCCCTTGGGTGTCTTTCTGTGCTTTTGTATAGCTCTTCCTGGCAACATTTCTACCTACTAATTGCTATTTCGAATGTTTATCCTCTTGGCTCGGCTGAACAAGACTCTCCTTGATTTTAATTTTCATTTAAAGGCAACAGAGTAGAGCACACTTGCCTTGGAGTTCAGTCAGGAGGTAAGGGAGGCGATGCAAGTAAGTGGCCTGAGATGATTCTAGAGATAGACACGATCAGCCACTGAAGAGCTATGTGACCTAAGACATATTGCCTACAGTCTCTGAGCCTGAGCTCCAGAGAAGGGAACTTGAGAATAACGGTCTTCAAGACTACATGGAGACCACTTAGGAGGGTGCCTGGTGCACAATAAAGTACCTAATAAATGGTAGCTATGACTATTATTTTGGGGCCCTGGCTGGGGAAACAGAAGCCCAGAGAGGTTAAGGGCACAGGTAGCTAGTTAGTTTCGGAGTCTTCCTGTTCCTTATTCTTACTATTAAACTAGTCCAGTCTCTTTCAAGCCCTTTCCAGTTCCCATTTACACATAGTCTAGCATACGAATT
>NW_011486431.1:16815-18406 GCF_000754665.1 Bison bison bison | reverse complement strand
TTCATCTGACATGCTCACTAACCATGGGTGAATGCTGGTAGTTGAGCCAGCAGTCAGTAACCTACCTGAGGAGTGTATGTCTTCCATCTTCTGGGTGTTATTCCAAGCAGTGCAAAAAGGTGGAATGGCGGGGACTTCCTTGGCGATCCAGTGGTTAAGAATCCACCTTCCAATGCAGGGAATGCGGGTTCAATCCCAGGTTGGGTAACTAAGATCCCACATGCAGCAGGGCACCTAAGCCTGCACGCTGCAACTACCAAGCCTACGTGCCACAACTAGAGAGCCCGAGCACTGCAATGCAGATCCTGTATGCCACAATTAAGACCCGATGTGGCCAAATAAATAAATTTTAAAAAAAATAAGTGGGATGGATGTACTGGACTCATATGAGCCTAGGCTTGAACTCTACAACTGGCAGCTAGGTATAAAGCACATGCCTGTGCTGGGAAAATGATAATAGCACCAGTAACCATAGCAGCAGTGGCAGTAGTAATAGCAGTAGTAATTTTAACGATTAGCGAAATGTAGAGTAGGGCATTTTTGTCAAGGATTCATTTTGTTCTCAAGGGCTGTGAGAGGCCTGAAATATGCTATGTGGAGGCAGTATAGTGCTGTTGCATCAGATAAGCCTGGGTTTGAATCCCACCTCCCCACATATAGATTGTGTGATCTTGCATTATGTTCCCTGAGCCTGTCTCTTTGTTTGTCAAATTAAGATAATGACAGTACTTCCCTTACTGCTTTGTGGTGAGGATGAAATAAGGTATGGGGTATAAAGCATATCATAGTACAGTACCTCACACATAATGACTCAAAAAATCTGTTTGAATTAGTGAATATGAATTTTCAATAAAATGGCATGAAAGAAACTCCAGACACCTTTTAGCATCTACAAGAGATCTGAAGGAGGAAAAGAGAGTTCCCAGTAAAAGCTGGCTAAACACTTAACCACCTGTCTCTTCTGATGTAATACCTCATGTTGGAAACAGTGGGAATTTAACGTTATCAGAATAAACCATTCCCAGTGAATGCAGAGAAAGAAGCCAGTTTCAAAGCACAATCTTGCAGTTGCAGGAACAGAGAGGGTCTCTGAGAATGTGATAAAACGTTGAAAAGTACAAATTTGACACCTACACACAGAATAGTTGGTCATGTCAGCCCCTCCCAAATGTGTAGAAGCACATACACCAATAACCATTGAAGCCAAAGCAGAAAAAGAAAAAAATCTAAGCAGTTGAAACCCAATCATGGCAGAGAACTCACTGGATAGACCTTTTACTCTTGGCCCTGAGGTGACCTGCCAGACTGGAAAACCTCTTGGGCTGAGTGGCTGACTCTGGCAGGGGAGCCTGCTGTCATGATGTCACCATCATGTCCTCTTTATGAGTCCAGGAGAGACTGGACATGATGGGGGGACGAGGGGGCTACAGGCAGAGATCAGCTCCCAGCCTAGGATGCAAAAACCACCTATTCTCCACTTTCTGTGGTGCCCACACCCCCTGCCCTCTTCTTGTTTGGGCTTGCACCAAGAATGGCATTCAGGATTCCTGCATTCTCTCTCTCTCTCTCTCTTTTTTTTTTTTTTTTTTTT
>NW_011486431.1:14810-16715 GCF_000754665.1 Bison bison bison | reverse complement strand
TTTTTTTTAGTGTTTGGATTGGCTGTTTGCCAAGGCAACTGAAGAGCATTTCCAAAAAGCAGGTGAGCCTGGGGAAGATCTCATTATCTTCTCCGATATTTTAACTCCCTGACAATGAAAGTAATCAGGGACCCCCTTGTAAAGAGCATAAGCACTCTCAGCGCTTCCAAGTTAAAATTCCTACAAGACGCCCAACAAGGTGGTCATTTTCAAGGGAAAAGTACCCAGATGTGGTAGCTGATTTAAGAAATTTGAGAAGTGACACACAGGTTACGTTTCTGATAGTGAAAACCACTCTGTGTTAGCAACCGTTTGGGTGGTATTGCAGTCATGGGTGTGAAACATCTGGTTGTAACCAGAATGTGGGTGACTGGCTCACAACTAGGGGAGGCAAGTAAATATGACTTGGCCTCCTGGTCTTGTATCTGGCCCCAACGTGCAAATTCCTGTCTGGAAACTGATTCTTCCCTGCCAGAATTCAACAGGTTAATGACAGCAGCTGGCAGAGGTCTGCCCGTGGTTACACTGAGTGCCGCATGGCGACAGGTTAAGGACTACAGAAAGCCGCCAGAAAAGGGGGCTTGGATTGTCTGAGGAGTGGAGGACCTGGCTTGCCAGTCAGGGGAGGGTTCAGGCCATGGTCCAGGGCCAATATCAGAGGTACAGCAAACAGAACCAGAAGAAGCCAGGACAGGAAAAAGGAGATGGCAAGGACTTATTGCTTGAGCACTTCCTCTCTCCCCATCAGGCACTGTGCCAGCTCTGGGTAACTTCTCTTATTTGATCGCAGCAAGAGCCCCATTTTACAGAAAGGGAAACTGCAGTATAAGATCAAAAGCAGGAACCAGGAACAGTACAAATACCAAAGCTCCCAGAGGCACTTGGAATCAGCTGCCAAGAAAAATTTAGGAACCTGAGTTCTTTATAGTCATGGCAAAGGGGATTAGGAGATTTGCATGTAAACCACTATATCTCTTCAGCTGACTACCTTATTGGGCTGCCTGTACCTCTCACACCTCAAGGTGGCTGGGAAGGGCCAGCTTGGCAAGGACAGGGACCAGAAGAGGGATGGACAGGTATCGATGACAAAAAAAAAAAAAAAAAAAAAAGACAGATTCCTTTGAAGAGTACGTTAATGGCCACACACCATAAAACTCCAGCTAGAACACTAGTGGGGAAAAAAGATCAGTGAGTTGCAATAGCAGAATTGGCACATGAATTTGGGCTCTGTGTATACTTCTATAATCAGTGCTAGTCATTTCCTTGTTTGCAACTGAGATGCTCTGCCATCATTAATACCTGTTGATAAGTGCAAATAGGCTTGAATGACACTCACAGAGACCCACATTTAAGCACACTGACAACTGCAAGCAAAGCACGGGTCCTACTGAAAGGAACACACAATAGAAATCACCACAAAACTCCGAGTCGTAAATTGTCTAAATAGTCCTCCCCCACCGACAACGTTAGCCATCATTTGTTCTCCGGCCAAAACTGTCCTTGGCTCCAATTAGCAGTCAGTGAACAAATGACATTGTATTACAGAATCCCGCCACTAGAGTATACACCTCCACACGCAGGAAAAGCAGGCATCTCTCACCTTCAGCCCTCTGTGCGTACAAGCCAAAAAGTCCAAGTGCCTGAAAAGAGTTAGATCCTGCTTAGTCTTTTGAAGGATGAGAAAACCCCTGGAAGGTGACAGACATCAGGGCAATCCATTGACACTTGTTGGGCTGTGACACGAAATCAGAGGGGTTGGATGAGAACCTCACACAATAGCAACAGAGTTGCATTCCCAGCTGTGTGAAATGACCAGCATATCATGATTGCCTTTTCACGCAAATGTCAATGACATAATCCTAACAGACTCGCAGCTCTCTCACTGGTGTAATAAAACAATGACCC
>NW_011486431.1:12131-14710 GCF_000754665.1 Bison bison bison | reverse complement strand
AACAATGACCCAATTATTTTGCAGGGCTGAAGCAGCAGATGTGATGACTAGGTAGGCTGTGAAGAGCACTGTGTGTGACGGACGGGGCACAGTAGGGCAGCAAACTGTGTGCCGAGGGTTTGAAATTTGCCTCCCAAGCCAAAACTTCTACCATTCATCTGGTCAGGAAAAAAAAATAAAGCCATTCAGTATGAAAGTTCCCACTTGTTCTCATAATGGAGGCCAGTTGGGAAAATGTGGCGCAGCACTGATTGAAGCAAATTCTGTTTAAAAAACCAGCCGTTTTGTGGGTATTTGTTTATTTATAACTCTCCCCTGCTCCTCCCCCTCACTCTGCCTCCTTCTGCAAAGGATTTGAAATCGGATTGGAAAACTGAAAGTTTGTTTAAGTCCTAAACAGGTCCAGCTACTTTTCAGATGGACGACAAAATGAAACTCTTACAATCAAGCGCCTTGCTCTAGAAACGCTGCCGAGGTTGCTCAGTCAGCGCCAGTCCCCCCTGTATCCCACAGGGAGAGGGACCTCTCACATCAGAACACACCTTGTCATCAGTGCTACATTTTAATGCAAGCCAGGGAAATAAACATGAACCCATAAGCCTGCGCCTGAGAAAATAAAAGAACAGGGATTCACTACCTCCCTTATTCATTTACTCAACAAATATTGACTGGTACCTGTTTTGGAACAGGCTCTATTCTAGACACAGGGGAAGAAAAAATGAAGAAGACAGAGTCCTTGAACTTGAGAAGCTCCCAGTCTAGTGGGAATGATAGTTGATCAGAGCTGTGGCCGGGTAGCTTGGGGGCTGCACCGGGGCATGCATGATTCAGTTCCCAGCCTCAGATGGCCCTGGGTTCAACTTTTGGTTCTGTCTCTCGCTAGATACATGACCTTGGGCACTTTGCTTAACATCTCAGGGCCTCAACTCCCTCATCTGTAAAATGGGGTGGCTAATAATAGAATTGACATCATCGGGTTATTATGAGGATTAAATGAGATAATCTCCCTAGAACACTTAGAACAGCTCCTGACGCACAGTAAGCCCCCAGTAAAAAGTTAGCTTCCTGTGCTTTCTGTTCCTTTTGTTTAACTTTCGTAAGACTGTGTCTGGTGATAAGACTCCAAGGACCAGTTTCTAAAACAAAACTGCTTTCAACAAACTCCTCCCTTCAGCCTGATTTTTTTTTCATTTGGAATGACACAGTTCTGTCATGATTTTTTTCCTCAGCAACCATATGTCTGGCAAAAACCTCAGGGAGAAAATATTTCCCAGATGGTTTTGTTTATGTCAGCCTACTATGTGCCAAGCACCCATCTAGATGAGAAGCACATATTACCAAGTGATAAAGACAAGGTCCCTGTCCTCCTGGAGTTTACATTCCAACAGGAAAGACAGACTCTAAATAGATACATAGAAACAGAATTACACAGAGAGGTAAGTGGGATTAAGGAGCTATAGGCAATAAGAGGAATATTAGGAGGGAATTAACTGGAGGTGGTTGCAGAAGGCACATCTCAGGAGGTGACACTTGAGCCGAGACCGAAAGGTTAAGATGAAGCCTCCCATGTCAAAAGCAAGAGCAAGGCAGTCCAGGCAGAAGGAATAGCATGCACAAAGGCCCTGGGGCAGCAAAAGACCTTGGGAATGTTCCAGAAATCAAAAGAACAGCATGGCTGAGACATGCAGCCCCAGTAGGGAGGTAAAGCAGACAGAATTAGTCAATGCATTCTGAATGAGGGCATGGAAAGCCCAGAGAGATTAACAGACTTACCCACAATGCCTTGCACACAGTAGGCGCTCCATATGTTGTAGAATTGTCAGTCTGCAGGGCGGGGCTGAGGCCCACTGCCTTCCAAAATCGGACTGAGATTTCCCACCACAACTAGGAATCAGCTACCCAGCAAGACTGAAACATATAGTCTTTTTCGTTGGTGAGTCATAGGCAACACGCATTAGAGTGTAGGGTCGAGTGGCCCCAGCTGCCGCCTGAGTGTAAGGGGCGGGGGTGGGCTCAGGCCGTGGCTGAAGCTTTTTAGCATGTTTATGATGAGCTGAAAGCACTCACTGCTTAATTTAAAATACCGCTCACACATACACACACAATTCAGCAGCTGGGGGAGCTGCCAGGAATTGAGGCTAAGTGTAGAAAATTGGAGGATCAGAAATATCGGGTGCCGGGCCTTGTTTCCCAGCCCCCACGGGTTGTCTCTAACCCAGTACAGTCCCATCTTCCCTAATAAACTCCTGGAGGTCAAGACAGAGATGGGGGCAGCCGTGGTTTGAGGAAGGGAGGCCTACACAGAGCCCTCCATGCCAGCAACACTGGTAGCTCTACCTGGTCTTAAGTTTGCCAGCCTTCCTCTCCATCCAGCCTATTAAGATACCTCTCAAAGCCCAAACTCACTTTCCTTATGAAGCTTCCCTTTGCAGCCCCCCATTAACCCCCCCATCCTTAACTCCCCCCAACCTTCATGTTATTTGAAATTTGACAGTTGGGAAGACTCATTTGGCCCTGATCACAAATTGCCTGGGCTGGCTGCTGCTTTTTCTGGTGTGCATATCTTGACTCTCCAACCA
>NW_011486431.1:9409-12004 GCF_000754665.1 Bison bison bison | reverse complement strand
CACACATTGGAGCAACCACGTTGCTTTCTTCAGTCTTCTTCTCTGCTCTCAGCCCAGGAGTATATACACAGTGAGAGTCTCCTGTGCTTTTGCTCATTGGTTACATGATAGTATCATTTGAAAAGCCTTTTGGGTAGAGGAGCTGCTCTTAATTGAAAAACAAGAACTTCAACTTGACAAAATTTGAACACCCTCAAGGGTATTCAGTTTCCTTCCCACTGCTCCCCTATACCCAGGGTACGCTGCCCACGAACTGGATGAACCTGCAGCCTTCATGATCAAAATGCCCCACAGTTCATCTCTTTGTTCATAATATCCCTCTGACCATGAGGCGCTCTCTCCCAATCCTACCTTTCAAAACCCCAACTCACCCTTCAAGGTCAAATCTAAATGCCATCCCTGCCTCGTCCCTGAGCCCCCATGACAGCCTGTGTCTACCTCTTTCAGGCTATAGGTTGGCAGACTGGAAATAACCTAGGTTCAAAGCCCAACTCCATCACTTCCCTAAGAACCTATTTTCTCTTATGGAAAAGGGGTTAACAACCCGCCTCAATGGGATATTGGAAGGTGCCAATAAAATAATAATATCTGCAGCCCAGTCAGTACACGATTTGGTCAAGGGAGCTCAGTGAGAGCTACTCGTCATCATCTTCATCATCTCTGGGAAGCAGAGTGAAATCATGGTTAAGAGTGTGTGAGCTTCGGAACCAGATTCATCTAAGTTCCAGGCCCGGTTCCATCACTTTCTAACTGTGTGACCTTTGGCCAGTCACTTCCTTTCTGAGGCCCAGTTTCCTTATGTGTACAACAAAGTAAGCACAGTTTCTCTGCCCATCACAGAACCTGTTGGGGAGGTTCAAAGATGTGCTGTATGCAGGTAAACCCCTCAGTACAGGACCCATCACATAAACATGGCTCATTCAGGTCTGTGCTCTGCTACAACCTAGAAAATTCCTTTAAGGGCACAGATAATATTTGACTTATCTTTGCATCTCTCCCTGCCTAGCCTAGCCCAGAACCTCTGCAGCTGGCAGGCCCACAATAAATCATTGTTGAATTGAATTGAAAACCCAAACCAGATGTGCCTCCTCCCCTGTCAAATGAAGCTTTCAAGCTGGTGGGTTGGGCTTGCTGCCTCTTCGACTCCCCCTCCCTTCAAGCCGAGCTGCCGCCATTGTCTCGAAGGGCTCTGGGGACTGAATCAGGGTGGCTGGGTGGGAAGTGGGACGAGCCTGGCAGAACAAGTCAGGTAGGGAAGAGCCCACTGTCTGCTCTCTGAGCAAACTGCCTTGGAAAGATGCTCTCCTGAAGTCTCTGCTGAATGAGAAGAGATGGCTTGGACTCCTGAGGGGACACCTCAAAAGTCCCTCACCCATCCAGGGTCTAACAGTTGAGGAAACCCCCTTCTTCCCCTGAGACACTGAAAAATTGACAGAAGTGAAGGTGTCAGGAAAAAGTTTCCTTCCCCTTTCGCAGAGATGGTGAAACTGAGGTTCAAAGAGGTTAGCTTCTGAAATCACAAGAGTGGGCTTCAAAGCAGAGTTTAACTGGTGTCACAGAAAAACTCTAACCATTTCGCAACCTTGCCACTAGGTGAGTCTTGCTCCAAAAGGACAGAGGTATGTATTTATCCCTCCCACCTCAAGATCCCTGGGAAGAAAACACAGCTTTACTGAGGAAAAATACTGCAAAAAAATGAATAAATACAAATCTTCTTTCAAACTACAAGAGGCCCATGTCTTCAGTGTTTCTGAGCCAAAGCTTTGTAGACAGGGCCCAGGGAATAGCATGCTGCCCAGCACAGGGTCAAAGTGAAACCAGAACATGGCTGCCCACACTGTATCTCTGACCCTAGGCAAGTGATTTAACCTCCCAGTGTTTCTGTTTTCTCATCTATCTCAAGGTGCCAGTAATAGTACCTCCTCACAGAGCTGTCAACAAAAGTCAAATGAGCTAATCTTTGTAAGTTGTGTTAGTTGCTCAGTCATGTCCAATTCTTTGTGACCCTATGGACTGTAGCCCACCAGGGTCCTCTGTCCATGAGATTCTCTAGGCAGGAATACCGGAGTGGGTTGCTATTTCCTTCTCCAGGGGATCTTTCTGACACAGGGGTCAAACCCTGCATTGCAGGCATTTCAGGCAGATTCTTTACCATCTGAGCCATCAAGGAAACCCAATCTTTGTAAAGCACTTGCCATGTGCCCTGTATATGGAAACACCATACAACTATTTGTTAAATAAAAATGAATGGGTATCTCTGTATCTCTGCAGCAAGATCAGCCCAGAGGGAGGGTGTTCAAGTGTTAGAGCCTACCTGTGGAACTAGCTGAACCCGGCTTCCAAGCCCAGTCTCATGACTGACTCTCTTTGAACCTCAGTTTCATCACCTCTAACGTGGGGATACTAATAGTCCCCACCCCAAAGGCTGCTTCTACTTTTAAATGAGATAGTACCAAAGTCCTGAACACCCGGCATGACCCAGAAGAGTGAGTTAGCACCCAACAAAGGTAGAGTGCTCATCATCTGAATCTTGGAGAGTGCTACTTCCTAATTATTTTTTTGCCTCTTCTGGGTTAACACACAATATGTAGTTTT
>NW_011486431.1:7691-9309 GCF_000754665.1 Bison bison bison | reverse complement strand
TTCAAGAGCCAGAAAAGGGAAACATTTTTGGTCATTTCCAAACCACAAACATGGGCGATTTGTTTCCCCATTCAGTAAACCTCACCCAAAGTTGCAGAAGTCACCTTGCAGGACAAAAAAAATAATTGAAGGAATGAGTATTTTACTGCAAACAAACACCATCTTTGTTTGCTGCCCAGCTTTGGGAGGAAAAATACCTTAACCCAGAAGCTTGGAAAATTCTTGAAAGTTCTCATTTTATTCCAACAAATCCAACCAATCTGGCAAGACCCCTGGCCATGTGAACCGGAATCAGAATGAATCAAAACTCACCGAAAGCACCACTAAAGAACATTTTGAAAACAGGAGGGGAAAAAAAAAAAAGCATCCATCAACTCACCACTCTAACACAACTCTTAATTTTGGAAAGTTCTCTTCCAGTCTTTATCCACGTGCAGACATATTTTTACAGCACTGTAGTCATAGGGAAAAACTGCAGTAGCTTCAGCCAAGAACCAGATACCACACAGCTCATGTCACTAAACTTTCCAAGTGAGGGCTTTTGCCTCCCTCATGCACTCCATTCATTCTGTCAGTCAGCCATTCGACAAACCTGGATTGAACCAGGCTCTGGTGCTATGCCCTGGGGATCGCGAGACCGAGATGACTAAATCACAGTCCCCGCCCTCAAGCAGCTCCCAGTTTAGCGGGAGAAATTAGAGTGCACCGTGATCAATGCATAAATGCTGTGAACTGCACAGAAGAGAAGCATTAAAGGTGGGCAGGAAGGGGAGGGGGAGTGGGGATGGGAGAGATCAGACAGAGCATATGCAAAGACATGAAGTTAGGAGAAAACAAAGTGTCATCAGGTAGCCAAAAATAGTACAGAATGACTGGCTCCTAGGCAGATGGCAGTGGACACAGGAAAGGAAAGGGGTGGGGGGGCAACTCATTAAGAGTAAAGGTTTCGGTTTCATTGTGAAAACCATGGGGAAAGCTTGGGAAAGATTGAATTTAAACACAGCAGTAGCACAGTCGGATACACAACTGAGGAAGAATGTCCCAGCAACAGAATGGAGGCTAGATGGAAGGATATGAGCTAAGGAAGAACAGGGGGACAGGTTAGCAGGCTATCAGAGTCATCGATCAAGATAAGGAGGGTCTAAATGACTGAGATGGCTTCTCCACTTACACTCTGAGTCACCTTAGTAGGTGACTTAACCTCTCTGTGCCTTAGGCTCTATTGTAAAGCAAGGATAAAAAATAGTATCTCCCTTGTGGAGCTGCTGGGAGGACTAGATGAGATACTGCATGCAAAGCACCTGGCGCAGTGCCTGGCACCCAGAAGACACTCAAGACATGTTTCTTCCCCTTCCCCTCATTCCCTTGTCTTCCACCTCACCCTTCCTTAAAGGCTGGCACGGTATGGAGCATGAAAGTGGCTGAAACAGGATTCTAACCCAGATCAGTCTGACTCCAAAGGGCAGTGGAGAAAGTTTGAAAGTGCCGTTGTCAGGACAGTTACTTAGAAGGATTGTTTAGCCAAGTCGAGGGCCCAGCTGAGGTTGGAAACTATGAGTTTTGAGTGGGACTAATCAACAAAGTGATGGGATTTTCTCCAGCAGTGCTCCTCCATCTG
>NW_011486431.1:3139-5598 GCF_000754665.1 Bison bison bison | reverse complement strand
GCACAGAGACGTTTAGACACTTGGGCAAGGTCACACAGCTCACAAGGGCTAGAGGAGGAAGTCAGACCTAGGTCATCTGACCACAGAGCCCAAATTCTTAATCATTAGCATAATGAAGCTTGGTCTGCCACTATTTGGACATGCTATAAATTATTTACAAATTATAAATTATGACACCAGCCCTCCACAGACATCATTTGGGTTATTTCCAAATTTTCACTATTTACAAATAATGTTTAAATGAAGATCCTATTCATGGAGTATTTCAAACGGCTAAACTCCTAAAAGAACTCTTGCTGGGTCAAATAATATTTCAAGCGGCTCCCCAGGAATTGTGCTAATTTAGATGTACACCAAGAATGAATACATGTGCCCATTTCACCATAGCCCCACAAACGCTGGATTTTAGCAACCTTTTAAATTTCTGCCAATCTGAAAGGTGAGAAACATTTCAGCTCTCTCAACACTGTTGTAATTTGCATTATTATTACTTAATTATTACTGAGGTTGGGAACCTTTTCATAGGGCATAAACCATTTGTGTTTCCTCTGGGATTCCCTGTTCATTATTCTTTGACTATTTTTTTAGTGGACTGTTCATCATGTTCTCATTGATCTATAGAAGCTCCCTCCTTCAATCTGTCAATGAGTATTTATTGAGCACCTTCTGTGTGCCAGATACTAGAACTAGGAATACAGCGGTGAATAAGCAAAGCTTCCAGCTTTCATGAAGCAAACACATAGGTAGAGGAAACAGATAACAAGCAAATCATTAAATAATGTAATTGCAGGTCATGGTGAGTGATGTAAAGAAGAGCACACATCCTATAACGGAGCTCTTGAAACATTATGAATAATAAACCTCTGTCTGCCTTTGACTTTATCCTGGTTTGTCCTTTGTCTTTCAACTTTGCATGAGATATCTTTTGCCATAGCAAAGCTGTTCATTTTTTTTTTCCCCAGGCAAATCTGTCATTCTTTTTCTTTATAGCTCCTAGGGATTTTTTGTTACTTTCCAAAGACTTCCCACCTCCATTTTTTTTTAAAATTTCCTATGCTTTCTTCCAATCTTTCAATGGTGTCTCTTTTGAAAATCGACAGCTTTGACTAAGATGCGATCTATTTAGAAATAAAGAGGGAGGCAGAAATTCAGCTTGATTTTTTTTCCAGTGGCAGGCCACTTGTCACAGTAAATGGCCCCATGGGTTAAACTGTGTGTCCTCTTCCCCAGGAGGGTCCAGCGAGGTCCACAGAAAGGAATAGCCTTGCTCAGGGTCACATAGCAAATTAGCAGTGCCAGAATCGAGCAGGACTGTGAGGTCCGAAGGGTGGCTGACTCCCATGGCAGCAATGTGGGATAGAGCTCACTACAGCTCCATCTATCACTGCACTGGATCCACCCTCCCTGACCGGGGCCGGGACTCACTGTCTGCTGCCAAGGGCGCTTTCCCTTTCTAGTAAGCCCCCTGCCCCCTGGCTCAGAGATAGGCATGCAGCAGCGGTCCGAAGTGGCTCTGCGACTTATCAACAGGCAAACACCTGCTGATCTGTACTAGCTACCTGACATAAGGCAGTTTGGGCTGCAGAGGACAGATAGATTTGCCACTTTAAGAATCAAAATAGAAAGTGTCTGTTCTAAATAAAGAAATCTGGCTTTGTTTCCATTCGGCGGCTGACAGAGCAGCTGCTGTCCTGGGAGCCTTCTGAGGGGGCTGCCTCAAATTGGGCCAAAGCTGGTGGTTTGGAGACTTCTGGGATTTGTTCTGAGGCCCTGGCTAGAACAGCTCTAGAATCTAAAAGGTCATCTTCCAAGGACAAGGAGCACATCTCCATGGCACTTGGCCTAATATTCCATTTCACGGGTTGTCTCCTATACAGGGTTTGCCTTCTCCGTCCACATTTCCTGGGGCTGTGCACGTGGTCTCACCACGAGCAGGCAGGCATGCAGGAAGGGGTCTCCAGGGAAACAGACATGTGAAGTGGGAGTTATGTCATTCTGGCTACATGAGGCAACATTTTTCGTTTAAATCATATTTTCCCTCAGTTCCCAGGAGCTTTTTGGTCAAAGTGTTTGAACAAAATAGGTGGATAATTGTCACCATTATTTCGCTCGGCTTTCCGTGGATAGACACAGCCAAACACATTAGCACATTCTTATCATCCTACTAACCTTGATGGGTATTTTGTTGCTTCTCTCCAAAACTCAGCAGTGAATTTACTGCTTGCGATAATGCAAGGCAACCTGGTGGCCTCGGATCTGTCCCCCAGCTATAGGCAGGGTGGGCAGCTGGCCTCTGCAGTGAGATTTAAAGCGGTTCTTCCCATGCCAAGGATCACTCCAACCCGTCACACTGACTCCAGATATTCCCACCGCCAACACAGTGGAAAGAGACCCGATTTTTAGCTCCAACTCTGCCATGACTTGCTGTGTGACCTAGGGTAAATCACTGCCCCTCTCTG
>NW_011486431.1:0-532 GCF_000754665.1 Bison bison bison | reverse complement strand
GCTCTGCAGCTCAGCCCTGCCCCCCCTCCCTCAGCTCCCAGTTCCCCTCCATCCCCACTCTGGGCGACTTGAGAAGCTTCACTTAGACTCTCTGAGCGGCAGTTTGTTCATTTGGAAAAACGGCGATAATAATAGTACCTACCTCCACAGTGTCCTTGAGAGATGAAATGAAATGAATGCTTATAAGATGTTTAGTAGCCTGCCTGGCACACAGCAATCCACCCGAAAATGATAGTTTTTGTTCCTATTCTGGGAATCACATGGAGTGCACTGCACACTGGCTTCTGCTGACTCTACTTCTCCCATTCTGCATGTTTCCACTTTATCTTCCAGACCAAGTTAGAAGTTTATATGAGGCTGAGCAGGATGGGTCTGCATCTGGCTTGAAGTTCCATTTGCTGAGAAGTAATAAGCTGGGAAAATCTTCAGCGCTCTTTTCACCCAGGCCAAAAGAATGCTTTTTAAGTATTTTTTTTTTCCTATCCTGTTTCATCTCACAAACACTATCTGAGAAGGAGTCATTGAGCAGACC
>NW_011486430.1:3824-4323 GCF_000754665.1 Bison bison bison | reverse complement strand
ATAGGGTCTTTTTTTTTTTGCTAAGTAATAGTAGGTTATAAAAGTGCAAATTAAAGGAATAATAGAGGACTTAAAGTTCTTTAAAAAATTAAAAAAGAAAGAAAGAAAGAATGATTGTAAAAATAGTTAAAATATATCTAGGACTTTCTCTAGTTTTGTTGTGGATATTGTGGGTTCAGTTCATTTTCGGCTAGTTTCTTGGTCCGACTTATATTTCTCAAGATCTATAGGCCCTTTCCTATGTAGTCAGTACTAACCACAGGGTTTTAATGTATTGCCTGTAGCTTCCAAGGCGGTTCCCTCTGTTATAGATTCTTCTGTTTGTTGGTCTCTTCAGTGTCTGGTTTCTGCCCTGACACAAAGGGACGGTGGAGGACACTTTTTTTTTTCTTTTTTTTTTTTAGGCTCGCTTGTTCAGTCGCACTGTGGAGAGGGAGGGACGCTGCAAACAAATAACACTGGCGTGTGCTCGCAGTGCCTCAACCACACTGGGTCTGCC
>NW_011486430.1:0-624 GCF_000754665.1 Bison bison bison | reverse complement strand
GAGGTTCGTGACATTGTACAGGAGACAGGGATCAAGACAATCCCCATGGAAAAGAAATGCAAAAAAGCAAAATGGATGTCTGGAGAGGCCTTACAAATAGCTGTGAAAAGAAGAGAAGTGAAAAGCAAAGGAGAAAAGGAAAGATATAAGCATCTGAATGCAGAGTTCCAAAGAATAGCAAGGAAGGATAAGAAAGTCTTCCTCAGGGATAAATGCAAAGAAATAGAGGAAAACAACAGAATGAGAAAGACTAGAGATCTCTTCAAGAAAATTAGAGATACCAAGGGAACATTTCATGCAAAGACGGGCTCGATAAAGGACAGAAGTGGTATGGACCTAGAGAAGCAGAAGCTATTACGAAGAGGTGGCAAGAATAAACAGAAAAACTGTACAAAAAAGATCTTCATGACCCAGATAATCACGATGGTGTGATCACTCACCTAGAGCCAGATATCCTGGAATGTGAAGTCAAGTGGGCCTTAGAAAGCACCACTACAAGCAAAACTAGTGGAGGTGATGGAATTCCAGTTGAGCTCTTTCAAATCCTGAAAGATCATGCTGTGAAAGTGTTGCACTCAATATGCCAGCAAATTTGGAAAACTCAGCAGAGGCCACAGGACTGGA
>NW_011486429.1:4790-5171 GCF_000754665.1 Bison bison bison | reverse complement strand
CCATGCCCCCAGAGCCCACCTCCTGTCTCAGGACCTGGCGGGTTGAGGCTGAGGCACGGCCCACACCGGGAGGCTGAACCTCCTGGAAGCTGGGGATGTGCTCTGCATGAAGCTCTCACTTCTGCCCCTTGCAAGTACTCCGACTCAGGGGAACTCTTCCTGGTTAATTCCCTGACGGCATGGCTCCAGTATCCATAGCGCCCCCTTTTGGTAGGGGGCAGTCTGCTCCCTGTGGGCTGGTCATTCTCTTGATAATCTGCGTTTTCCACAGGAAGTAGTTTCAGGACATTTTTAGGGCCTCAGTCCAGTCCACCTTGATTTTCCTTTTTTTATTTCAAATTTACTTAAAAGAGAATTAACTGTTTCAAATTGTATAATTCA
>NW_011486429.1:0-561 GCF_000754665.1 Bison bison bison | reverse complement strand
TCTCTCAGGCCGACTTCCCCCTGGGCCCTGTGGGCACCATCCACAGGGGCCAGTACAGATGCTACAGGGGACACGGCCTCTCCTTCGAGTGGTCGGGCCCCAGCGAGACCCTGGAGCTGCTGGTGGCAGGTGAGGAGCCAGCGGGTCAGTTGGAGACGAGACTCTGCACAGGCCCCACCGGGGAGCCCCAGGGGTGAGGCTGGGACCAGGGGGAGGGGTCCCAGGGAGGGACAGAGAGACAGGGGTTGGGGAGGGGAGAGACTCTGAGAAACAGAGACAGCGCTGAGGGGCCAGAGAGGCCCGCGGAGTCTCGCTCAGAACCCGGGCCGGTGGCCGCACCCCCTTCCTCTCTGCAGGATGGCTCAGAGACAGACCCTCCCTCTCGGTGCGGCCGGGCCCCACGGTGGCCCCGGGGGAGACCGTGACCCTGCTGTGTCAGTCAGGATACAGGACGGACACTTTCCTTCTGTCCAAGGAGGGGGCAGCCCATCGCCCCCTGCGTCTGCGCTCCCAGGACCAAGCCGGGTGGTACCAGGCCGAGTTCTCCTTGAGCCCTGTGAC
>NW_011486428.1:8437-9747 GCF_000754665.1 Bison bison bison | reverse complement strand
AATTTCATGGACAGAGGAAACTGGCAGGCTACAGTCCATGGGGTCACAGAGAGTCGGACACAACTAAGCAAATAACACACACACACATACGAGGGACTGAATGTAGTGTTTTTCAGCAGCTCCTTAATTTTGCTGTCCTGGAAATGTCCTATTGACTATGGTATTTCGATGGCACTGGAAAGCTCAGGCAAGGCCAAGGTGTGTCCTGTTTTTAAACAGATATCAGCAAATTGGGGAAATTTCAAGGGAGTTATTGAAAGATAACTGGGATCATTCAAATGGATTCTCGAACTTCAGGGGGCAGCTTGAAATCTCTAGGGATAGTGAGACTGATTAAGGTCTGAGAGAGAGAAGGGGGCTATGATAATAGCCTACTAATATGAGAAACTGAGAACAATTATTTGGAGTGATACTGGAAGAGAAAAGTAAGATTAATGATATTAAATTGACAAGGAGTGGTAGAATATATGCTGACAAGGTAGAAAATATCTTACTAGACAAAACTAATGAATCATGCCATCGTATTCTCAGGGGAGGAGGTAGAAGCTCTATAACTTGAAAAATGCATAAAGACATAAAGTATGGGGTAAGACAGTATTGGGAACAAACATGAAGGGTTCTAGCTTGTGTGACAAGATGGATGTTTTCTAGGGTAGACTGTCAGTTCTCAGGAAGTCTGAGAACATTTGCTCCACAATCTTTTGTATATTATGGAAATAGCCCCTGAAGTAGGAGGTAAAAGGTGAATATGAGGTGAGGGATATTGATAGAGATTATTTGGGGGCCAAAATTTTTCCACATCTTGAGGTACAGTAGCTAGCAATGCTGACTGTTATTAAAGGATTGCCCAGATCTTGATGTATTGCTTCTTCAATTTTAAATTTCAAGATTTTTTTTCCTTTGCCTCTATTTTCAGAAGTTTACTTATGATGTGTCTTGGCATGTATTTCTTTGCATTTATCCTCTTTGGGATTTACTTAGCTTTTTGATTCTAGGGTTTTATATCTTTCAACAAATTTGAGAGATTTTTGGCTTCACTTTCTCCTTTTCTGAGACTCAGTGTTACAAATGTTGGATCTTTTGTTCTTATCTTACAAGTTCCTGAGACTCTATTCATTTTTCCCCCCTGACTATTTCTTCTGTTGTTCAGGTTGCATAAATTCTATTCATATGTTCTCAAATTCACTGATTTTATCTTCTGTCATCTACAATTGACTATTGAGCCCATTCATAAGTTAAAAAAATCTGTTACTGTCTTTTCTAGTTCTATAGTTTCCATTTGGTTTTTATTATAACTTCTCTTTCTTTTT
>NW_011486428.1:3976-4942 GCF_000754665.1 Bison bison bison | reverse complement strand
GGATGGCATCACTGACTCGATGGACATGAGTCTGTTAACTCCGGGAGCTGGTGATGGACAGGGAGGCCTGGCATGCTGCGATTCATGGGGTCGCAAAGAGTCGGACATGACTGAGTGACTGAACTGAACTGAACTGAACTGAACCTGGTTGTTGGTAACTGATGTTCCTCAAGTATTGTTTGTGTGGTTTGCCTAGCTATCAGTTTGAAACTCGCATATTATGGAAAAGTGCACTAAACCCTGCAGAAAATAGAATTTCAAAGGTAAAACTGAAACAGAGTATGGATTATATACTCTCTACGGTGACTTCTAGCTTTAAGATTCCTCAATCACTTGGGGGCAGTGATCTTCATAGCAGTTGTCCTTTTGAGTCACCTTCTTAAATATTTTATATCTCTGAAGGAGCCATGAAATAACTTCCTGGGTAAAATCCAGCTGTCATTACTGTTTCTGTCTTGGTTCTTCTAACTGGACTTCATCTGAAACTACTTATGTGCATTTCTTCTGGTTGTTTCCCACTCATACTGTCTGGGACTTCACCTCACTTTGCTCTTATTTTTTGTTTTTCCACTCTAACATTTTGGGTTCTTTGTGAATTTACTTTTATCCTCACCTCAGTTAAAACCACAGCTTTTCCCATCAGCATTCTGGGTCCTCTGATGATCCCTTTTTCTGCCAGCTCACTGTTACTTCTATCCACCATTGGTGAGTAATCACTCCAGTCAATTTAAAACTGATTTTAGGAATCATTTCTTTGAGTTCCGGAATATTCCCAGATTTGTTAGAAAAGCTTCCCTTGTCAGCAACTTCTATCCAGTAGTCCTATTTCATCTGTATTATATGTGTGTTAGTCACTCAGTCATGTCCAACTCTTTGCAACCCTATGGACTATAGCCCACCAGGCTCTTCTGTCCATGAGATTCTCCAGGCAAGAATACTGGAATGGGTTGCCATTTTCTTCTCCAT
>NW_011486428.1:0-661 GCF_000754665.1 Bison bison bison | reverse complement strand
AACAACAATGTTACCTTACTCACAGGCCAGGTACTATCAATCCCTTTTCATAGCTAGAGAAATTCTCAGGCCAGTTTGTGAGCAGCAAAGTGTTTGTAAATTAATGGTGGATTGCTTACATCTCCTGTATCAAGGCATGGAAGTTCAGGAAATTATTAGGCATCAGAATCAGACTAAAAGTCTGAATTATAAGAGTGACATTTATATAGGCCTGATGACATAAAATTTAGGAATGTCTTAAAGACATATTAACAAATGCTAGAAACTCAATTCAATAAATTCTGGGAACCAGGTGAAATCTTTATATGTTCTAGATATAAGTCCTTTGACAGATATATGGTTTGCAAATATTTCCTTCCAGCATGTAACTTGTTTTTTTCATTATTTTAACAAGGTATCTTATAGTTCAAAAGTTTCTAAGGTTGATAATGTCAGGACTAATTCATCAATTATCCCTATAATGGATTGTGCTTTTAGTGTCAAATATCAGAACTTGTTATGAAGGCCTAGGTCCCAAGGATCTTCTTTTTTGTTTTGCTCTAAAAGTTTATATTTTTGTATAAGGAGTAAGTGCAACTTTTTGCCTATGGATATTCAATTGCTCCAGCAAAATTTGTTGTTTATGTCTTCAAACTGAATTGATTTTTCACCTTTTAAAAAG
>NW_011486427.1:4809-5367 GCF_000754665.1 Bison bison bison | reverse complement strand
CAGGTGAATTGTTTTTCTTCTCACATGAAGGCAAAAAGATATTGACTAGTTTCATCTACTGGGATACTAAAGAATGTACTGCATAAATAGATTATAGTAAAGAATTTATTTCTTGTGGGAATGCATGGTAGTAAAACCAAAGTTAATAACAACAGGATTAGAAACAATAGAATGTCAAGTGATAATAGTGTTTATTGCTTGGGGGCCCAGATTGAACCTGCACCCTGTTATGGACCCTGACACTCTAAGTTCCCTTTGGTTGGGCCAGTCCATTTAATTAGAAATGCATATGAAAAAGGGCCATGGTTTTTAAACATAAAAGCTAGCACTGGGGAGAAGGTTTCAAGATATTTAGATAACTAGGGTTCCCTTCTCAGATCTTTTTCCTCTAGAGTAAAGGTCAGTCTTCAAACAGCTCAATTTACACAGCTTTCAAGCTGATCCCAGCCAGTCTTAAGGAGACAGTCCTGTTCTGGAGGACATGGCATTTTTTTATCCACTCTCCAGAGGACAGCCCATCCAAAGAAAGAGGCCAAAGGGCTGAAAAACTGGCAGTTT
>NW_011486427.1:0-581 GCF_000754665.1 Bison bison bison | reverse complement strand
CAGATGTAAAGAGGCCCCCATTCCTGGGTCCTGCAGGACTGGGGGCTGAAGAGCCAAAACACTGGTTGCATGCAGCTCAAAAAGAATCAGAGAACATCCTTTGAGAAACACCCTTACACTGGGCATTGAAGGCTGACTGAGAAGCAGCACCTATATATAATCTTTTATTCTGTAATTACTGTGGAATTCCCATTGGTTTCCATTTTCATTCCACTGATCCTTCCTTAGCTTCTCTGAGAGGTTACTTCTGCCTTACTTCTGGTATACCAGTTATTAAAAACAAAAGCCATAGTAAGTATAGCTGAAATGGAGAAGTGCAATGGACTTCTCTACCAGAAAAGACTGCAGACCTAAAAGAGAAGATAGTGCTCACACATACTTGCTTATACGCGCTAATGAGGATTGTGAAAAGGAAATGACTCTTGATCAATCCAAGACTAATCCAGAATCAAGACTTTTAATCAAATGCTGCCTTTCATGTGATATTCAAAGACGGGTGATACCAGATTATTTCTCAAGAATGATTGGCTTCAAGAATAGGGGAAAAGGCAGTTTATTAAACTTATCTCTAGACTGATTTT
>NW_011486426.1:5141-5504 GCF_000754665.1 Bison bison bison | reverse complement strand
GTTAGAATATCTAAGCCCAATCTGTTTTTTAAAACCACCTTTCTAATTTGTATTTGTTCAGCATTGAGGGCTGAAATAGCTTTTTGAGAATCTTGTAAGGCTTGATGAGTAAAATTAGTCAGATCATCAACTCATAGGATAACATCTGAGGTTCCCAGAGAGGGAATGAATATTGCAGCCAAATAATCATGCCAGTGAAATACAGACATTGTCCAACAAGTTGTAGGGTATAACAAACTACCAGGCTTCTCTGGAAGCTCTGAAAATATGAAGCCATGAGTAAAAGCTAGACTTAGGGTTCATCCCCCTATCCAGCCAGGGGGAAGCCACACCCATAGATAAGAATGACATATCCAGTAGGTC
>NW_011486426.1:0-599 GCF_000754665.1 Bison bison bison | reverse complement strand
CACTCTTCCCTCTTCACTTTCAGGATCATTTTGGTGAATCTGTGAAGGGCTTCTTGCAGTCTATCTAGGAATTTACCAGGTGCTTCCTTCTCTTCCTGTTCTATGTTTGCCAGTTTGGCATAGTTTAAAGTCTTAGCACATGCTCGCCTGTGTCCTTCAAGAATACATCTGACAAAATGACCCTGATTTCATCTTACTTTAGCCATGTTATAGTCACAGTCTGGTTCTGTAGTTGGGACTACCTGATTCCCAGTAGGGGGGATGGCTATGTTGTCCTCCCTCTTTCCTGCTGATGCACTACCAAGCCATTCATCTCCATAGGCAATATCTTTCTTCAAAGCTTGAGATTTTGAGTCAGAAGTTAGTGTTTGCCCCAGGATATACATCACATCCTTCCAAGTAAGATCATAAAGCTGAGTAACACCCTTAAAGGCTCTAATATATTTTTCTGGGTCCTCCAAATAGTTTCCCAGATCTTCCTTGATTTTTTGCATTTCTTGTAAGAAAAGGGGTTATTAACTCTGATGGATTGGTTATTTTTCCTGGTGGGTGCTTCCTGGGGAGGCAACAGCTCGTGTGGCTGTTCCTCAGCCTCTCAG
>NW_011486425.1:4493-5456 GCF_000754665.1 Bison bison bison | reverse complement strand
GGAGTGGATTGCCATTCCTTCTCCAATGCACGAAAGTGAAAAGTGAAAGTGAAGTTGCTCAGTCGTGTCCGACTCTTAGCCATCCCATGGACTGCAGCCTACCAGGCTCCTCTGTCCATGGAAGTTTCCAGGCAAGAGTACTGGAGTGGGTCACCAGTGCCTTCTCCAATTAATCCTGCACCCTGCACTATATCTCTCATGGGATGGAACACACAGAAATTCCTGCTAAGCAAATGTCTGGGTTAAAAGGGGGGAGATTGTCTGTAGATCCTGGTTCCCACTGGGGCAAAGGAAGGTAGAGAAAGTATAAATGAAACATCCCTACTTTCATGAATTTATAACTTGATGGGGAAAAGAAGATCGTCTTTAATATCTCTTGTATTTATTCTTCCTTTCTGCCATCAATGCTATTAGCTCAACTGAAGTCATAATTGCTCACTTACACTATTGTTTTAACCTCCTAGGTGATCCCTATGCTTTCAAATTTTCCTATCCAATCTATTCTTCATTTGCTATTTAAATAATTTTTATTTATACCATATAAAACTAGACATTTTTCACTATTTTTTAAACCAAAGACAAGAATTATTCTTTTTTCTAATACAGTGTGTTACAAATGGAAAATAACTCTCCTTGCCTCCTCAGATGCTCACTTATTTCCAGTTGTGATTCCAGAATATAGAACTTTCCTCGCCTCCCACTCCTCTCTCCATCTGCTTCCATCTGGCTTTTGGTCCCATCACTCAACAAGGCTCTCACTAAGGACAAGAGTAATATCCATGTTGCTAAATACAAAGACTTCAGACTTGCTGTTTTAGCCTCATGTGACACTGTTGGCTACACGTTCATTTTATGAACTCTCTTATTGGGCTCTGTGTTTGTTTATTACTGCTGTAGTAACAAATTGCCACCAATTTAGTGACTTAAAACCACACACCTTCAGGGACTTTCCTGGTGATCCAA
>NW_011486425.1:0-679 GCF_000754665.1 Bison bison bison | reverse complement strand
GTCCCTGGGATTCTCCAGGCAAGAACACTGGAGTGGGTTGCCATTTCCTTCTCCAATGCATGAAAGTGAAAAGTGAAAGTGAAGTCACTCAGTCATATCTGACCCTCAGCGACCCCATGGACTGCAGCCCACCAGGCTCCTCCGTCCATGGGATTTTCCAGGCAAGAGTACTGGAGTGGGTTGCCATTGCCTTCTCCTCTTATTGACTACGAGGCTTCTTTTGTTTTCTTGTTCGGTTGTTTTCAGTTTAAACAACAGAAGTTTATTTGCTCACAGTTCTGAAAGCTGCAAGTCCAAGATCCTCATGTCAGAAGGGTTAGTTTCTTCTGAGGCCTCTCTCTTTGGCTTATGACCCTGTGTCTCCCTGTGTCCCCATATGGTCTTTCCCCATGTGTGTCTCTGTCCAAATTTCCTCTTATAAGGACACAATCCGATGGAATGAGAGCCCATCCTAGTGACTTCCTTTCAACATTATCATTTCTTTAAAGTCCCTATCTCTGGAGGCATTTAAAAATACATATATTCTAGACATGACCAACCTAGACAGCATATTAAAAAGCAGAGATATTGCCAACAAAGGTCCATCTAGTCAAAGCTATGGTTTTTCCAGTAGTCATGTATGGATGTGAGAGTTGGACTAGAAAGAAAGCTGAGCACTGAAGAATTGATGCTTTTGAAC
>NW_011486424.1:4487-5566 GCF_000754665.1 Bison bison bison | reverse complement strand
GGGGGTGTGTGTGTTTGGGGCAAAGCGGTGGGTACTGGGGGAAGGGTCTAGGGGCGGGGCAAGCAGGTTCTCCCTTCATGACCACTCACCAGGCCCCTCCAGGTTCCCCCTGCCCCTAAAACACCATCCAAGCAGCTGCCAGAGTGGCCTCTGTAAAGGGTGATATGGATCTTTCTGTCCATGGGACTCTGCTTCTTCAAACCCCAAGGCCCCGAGTCCTGCTTCCCACTCCATCCACCCCTCCAGTCATCACAGGACACATGTGTACTTATGGCTGATTCATGCTGATGTGTGGCAGAAACCAACACAATATTATAAAACAATTATCCTCCAATTATAAAGAAATAAAAAAAAAAACCCACAACCCCAAGGCTCTGCACATCCAGGACAGGGCAGGGGGCTGCAGGCAGGGTGTCTGGGACCCGTTACTACCTGGCACTGTGTCCCTCTCCCTTGGAGCCTTGGGGACCCTTGCAGACTTGGCTAATGCTTGTCTTGGACTCTGGTGCCCAAAGCAGTACCCGAACCCAGAGGGATTCAGTAAATACTTTTTGAGGCAAGGACTAGACCAAGCTCCCTGGGCTCCAGGTCTGCAGGCCATGGGACTTCCGGGCACTCTTTCCTCTCTGACTGCCAGGCATTTGCTCAACCTGGACTTCTGCAGCGACGCTCCACTGGCCTGCTGTCCCCCAGGTAGCTAAGCCCACCCGAGGCTCCTCAGGGTCCAAGGACCCCTTCCTACAGAAGTCTTCTCCGGCCGATTCCTCTCCAGTTCCAAGGGCTCAGTCCCACCCTCAAGTTCCCGCAGCACTTTACGGGTCTTCACCTTGCCGAGCTCCCACTTGAGTGGTGTGTGATTGTCTGGGCCCTTCTGAGCAGACTGGAGCTCCGGGAGGGTGGAGTTCGCTTCACTCTCATCTCCTTCCTCTGCTCCCCCAGGTGATAGGTGTGCAGTCAATGCTTTGGAATCAAAGAGCCCCCAGAGAAGAGATGGAGATGGGGGCAGGTGGTGTTCAGGCCCCACCCAGATCCCCTCTTGGCCCAGGTCCCCAACCCAGGGGTCAGCTGCCAAGTGCGCA
>NW_011486424.1:0-334 GCF_000754665.1 Bison bison bison | reverse complement strand
GAACTTCCAGATGTTCAAGCTGGTTTTAGAAAAGGCAGAGGAACCAGAGATCAAATTGCCAACATCCGCTGGATCATCAAAAAAGCAAGAGAATGCCACAAAAACATCTATTTCTGCTTTATTGACTATGTCAAAGCCTTTGACTGTGTGGATCACAAGAAACCGTGGAAAATTCTGAAAGAGATGGGAATACCAGACCACCTGACCTGCTTCTTGAGAAACCTATATGCTGTTGGGGGCCAGAATGAGGTACTCCGCCCATGACAAAGGTCATGAGGAAGGAGGCTCGACATACGCAAAGGCGGGATCGAGCCTCAGGAGTCCCCCTGGAACT
>NW_011486423.1:5950-6637 GCF_000754665.1 Bison bison bison | reverse complement strand
TCAGCCACGTCATCAGTGCATGGGCATAGCACCTGATCAGTGCATGCTCAGTCACGTGATCTGTACTTGATCAGCCACATGATCAGTGCCTGCAGAGTCATGTGATCAGGGCCTGCTGAGCTGCATGATTCCTGTCGGCTCATCTGCTTGGCAATTGCCCGCTGAGCTGCGTGATTCCTGCCTGGTCACCTGCTTGATCCTTGCCAGGTGAGCAGCATGATTCGTCACTGCTCAGCTCCATGCTTATAGCCTGCAGATTGCGTGGTTCGTGTCTGCTCAGCTCTTTGACTATTGCCTCCTGAGGTCCCTGTTCGGGCGCCACCTGCCGGGGACCAGCCCCTACTGATGCAAAGTATTCCAAGGAGAGATGGCCTAGGCGACTATTTATATGCTCATCAGAGATATCAAGAATAATAGGATGAGGATAGCTCACTAGGAAAATTAGGTGGAGAAAAGAGACTGAGTATCTTGGTTTACGCGGGAGACCAATAAAACTTCAACACAAGAAGTTTGCACCACTTACGTAGGCCGCAGGCGCCCTCTCGATAAGCGGAAGGTGCCTCACCCTAGACACCTTCTCGAGTGGGTCTTAGCAGCCCAGGCATAATTGGGAAGCGTGGTGGGTTCCGCGCTCCAGATGGAGACTCGGCTGGAAGTTACAGGGAAGAATGACAAGGAACTTTATGA
>NW_011486423.1:0-2956 GCF_000754665.1 Bison bison bison | reverse complement strand
GCATGCTCAGTCACGATATCAGTGCATGATCAGCCATGTGATCACTGAGGGCACAGTCACGTGATCAGCGCCTCTCAGTCACGTGATCAACGTATGATAAACACGTGATCAGTGAACGACCAGCCACGTGATCATGCATGCGCAGGCAGGTGGTTAGTTTCTGATCAGCCACCTGATCAGTGCGTGCACAGTCCCATGATCAGCGCCTGTCAGTCACTGATCATTGCCTGATAAACACGTGATCAGTGCATGATGAGCCATGTGATCAGTGCCTCATCAGTCACGTCACCAGTGCATGCGCAGTCACGTGATCAGTGCATGATAGCCACGTGATCAGTGCATACTCAGTCACGTGATTTGTACTTGTTCAGCCAAGTAATCAGTGCCTGCAGAGTCACGTGATCAGGGCCTGCTGAGCTGCGTGATTCCTGCCGGCTCATCTGCTTGACAATTGCCAGCTGAGCTGGGTGATTCCTGCCTGGTCACCAGCTTGTTTATTGCCAGTTGAGCAGCATAATTCGTCACTGCTGAGCTCCATGCTTATTGCCTGCTGATTGCGTGGTTCGTGTCTGCTCAGCTCTTTGAGTACTGCCTCCTGAGGTCCCTGTTGGGGCGCCACCTGCCGGGCGCCAGCCCCAGCTGATCCAGGGTATTGGAAGGAGAGATGGCCTAGGCGATTATTTATATGCTAATCAGAGATGTCAAGAATAATAGTATGAGGAGAGCTCAGTAGGAAAATTCGGAGGAGAAAAGAGACGGAGGATCTTGGTTTTCGCGGGAGTCCAATCAAACTTCAAGACAAGAATTTTGCACCACTTACGTAGGCCGCAGGCGCCCTCTCGAATAGCGGAAGGTGCCTCACCCTAGACACCTTCTCGAGTGGGTCTAAGCAGCCTAGGCATAATTAGTAAGCGTGGTGGGTTCCACGCTCCAGATGGAGACTCAGCTGGAAGTTAAAGGGAAGAATGACAAGGAACTTTATGAATTGGAGCTGTAAGTTAACTCTTTGACAGAGAGAGCGAGATGGTGGTGGGGGACAGCCCCCAGTGAAATCAGAGGTGAGAGCACAAAGCAATACAGTAGGCAGACTCTGGTTTTTTTGAGGGGGAGATGCTCGAGAATATCCGGTGGAGTGCTGAGGCTCGATCCCGCATTTGCGTATGCCAAGCCTCCTTCCTCATGACCTTTGTCCAGAGTAGAATGCCTCCCCGGCTCCCGGCACATGATGAGTGCATGCTCAGTCACGATATCAGTGCATGATCAGCCACGTGATCACTGACGGCACAGTCACGTGATCAGCGCCTCTGAGTCATGTGATCACCATATGATAAACACGTGATCAGTGAACGACCAGCCACGTGATCACTGCATGCGCAGTCAGGTGGTCAGTTCCTGATCAGCCACGTGATCAGTGCGTGCACAGTCCCATGATCAGCGCCTGTCAGTCACTGATAACTGTCTGATAAACACGTGATGAATGCCCGATCAGCCACGTCATCAGTGCATGCCCAGTCACGTGAACAGTGCAGGATAGCCACGTGATCAGTGCATGCTCAGTCACGTAATCTGTACTTGATCAGCCTCGTGATAAGTGCCTGCAGAGTCACGTGATCAGGGCCTGCTGAGCTGCGTGATTCCTGCCGGCTCATCTGCATGACAATTGCCAGCTGAGCTGCGTGATTCCTGTGGGCTCATCTGCTTGCCAATTGCCAGCTGAGCTGCGTGATTCCTGCCTGGTCACCTGCTTGATTATTGCCAGTTGAGCCTCATGATTCGTCACTGCTGAGCTCCATGCTTATTGCCTGCTGATTGCGTGGTTCGTGTCTGCTCAGCTCTTTGAGTATTGCCTCCTGAGGTCCCTGTTCGGGCGCCACCTGCCGGGGACCAGCCTCAGCTGATCCAGGGTATTCGAAGGAGAGATGGCCTAGGCGACTATTTATATGCTAATCAGAGATGTCAAGAATAATAGTATGAGGAGAGCTCATTAGGAAAATTCCGTGGAGAAAAGAGACTGACTGGCTTGGTTTACGCAGGAGACCAATCAAACTTGAAGACAAGAAGTTTGCACCACTTACGTAGGCCGCACGCGCCCTCTCAAATAGCGGAAGGTACCTCACCCTAGACACCTTCTCGAGTGAGACTTAGCAGCCCAGGCATAATTAGTAAGCATGGTGGGTTCGGAGCTCCAGATGGAGACTCAGCTGGAAGTTAAAGGGAAGAATGACAAGGACCTTTATGAATTGGAGCTGGAAGTTAACTCTTGGATAGAGAGAGCAAGATGGTGGTGGGGGACAGCCCCCAGAGAAATCAGAGGTGAGAGTACAAAGCAATACAGTAGGCAGACTCTGGTTTTTTTGGGGGGGAGATGCTCGAGAATATCCGGGTGGACTCCTGAGGCTGGATCCCGCATTTGCGTATGCCGAGCCTCCTTCCTCGTGAACTTTATCCAGAGTGGAATGCCTCCCCGCCTCCCGGCACATGACCAGTGCATGCTCAGTCACGATATCAGTGCATGATCAGCCACGTGATCACTGACGGCACAGTCACGTGATCAGCGCCTCTCAGTCACGTGATCACCGTATGATAAACACGTGATCTGTGAACGATCAGACACGGGATCACTGCATGCGCAGTCAGGTGGTCAGTTCCTGATCAGCCACGTGATGAGTGCGTGCACAGTCCCATGATCAGCGCCTGTCAGTCACTGATGACTGCCTGATAAACACGTGATCAGTGCCCCATCAGCCACGTCATCAGTGCATGCACAGTCACGTGATCAGTGCACGATAGCCACGTGATCAGTGGGTGCATACACCCATGCTCAGCGCCTGTCAGTCACTGATCACTGCCTGATAAACACGTGATCAGTGCCCCATCAGCCACGTCATCAGTGCATGCGCAGTCACGGGATCAGTGCATGATAGCCAGGTGATCAGTGCGTGCACAGTCTCATGAT
>NW_011486422.1:15119-16231 GCF_000754665.1 Bison bison bison | reverse complement strand
TGGTTGGATGCCATCACTGACTCAATGGACAGGAGTTTGAGCAAGCTCCAGGAGATAGTGAAGAACAGGGGAACCCTATGTTCACGACTTAATGACAACAGCAATAACAACTCTAATAGCCAGCAGCACACCTCCTTGCAGTAATGACTCACCCTTGGGAATTTTGTACCCATTTATGAGTTGCTTTTACACTGGTTTTGTGCTGCTTTTCTCTCCTCTCATTCTCTCCCAAGAGGAGACCATGGCTTGGGTTCTCTTTATACATGGCTATTCCTCCCTCTGATAGTCTTCACACTTTGGTTATTGTTGCTTACTCACTAAGTCATGCCCAATTCTTTTGCAACCCCATGGACTATAGCCTACCAGGCTCCTCTGTTCGTGGGATTTCCCAGGCAAGAATACTGGAATGGGTTGCCATTGCCTTCTCCAGGGGATCTTCCCAACCCAGGGATCAAACCTGCATCTCCTACATTGTAGGCGGATTCTTTACCACTGAGCCACCAGGGAAGCCCTTACACTTTGGACTCTAGGAGAATAAAGGAAGGAAACAGGGCTTCTGGTGGATCTCTTCCTCTCTTGTGTACTTGCATTTACTTATTCTTTCTTTAACATTTGAGGGACTTTCCTGGCGGTCCAGTGGTTAATACTTTGCCTTCCTATGCAGGGGTGAAGGTTCAATCCCTGGTCAAAGAGCTAAGACCTCACATGCCTCATGGGCCCCCAGAAACAAAACATAAAACAGAAACAATATGTAACAAATTCAATAAAGACTTAAAAATGGTCCACATCAAAAAAATCTTTTAAAAAAATTTGAGGATTTACTATATCTGAGACATTGTGCCAAGCATTTTGTATATATCATTTAACTCTAATACAAACAACCCTGTGAAATATGCACTATTAATCTCCACATTTTTCCCAAGAGGACTCTTAAGTGTAGAGAAGTTAGGTTAAGTTGTACATGATCACACAGCCAAGAAATGTGAAGGGAGGCTACGTGCTGCTGTTAGTCACTCATCAACTGATGTCAATGAGAAACACAAGTGAAATATGGCAAGTGCAGAAGCACAGACCAATATGATTGTGGGTAGCATATGGAGTACCAAGGAAAT
>NW_011486422.1:9852-11092 GCF_000754665.1 Bison bison bison | reverse complement strand
AGCAGCAGCAGCAATTCTTTACATAAACCTAGTGGACTGAATCTTGGAGTTTCTGTATGGGTAAGAGATGATGTGACATCAGTCATGCAGACAACTAAGGGAATTCTGCAATAGATAGATCCAGAGTAAAGAATGTTGTTTTAGTTCCCTGAAAGAATGTTTCTGTGAAAATCATAACCAGTATAAAGAATTAAATTCCCTGCCATAGAAACTGCTCCTATAGATCTGATACGTAAAAAGACAATGAGCTTTGAGTTTTTATCCCTTTCTCCTCACTCACATGGGCAGAAGGGATGTGAGGTGAAAGTGTTCAAGAAATAGAATTCCTACCTTACTTATTAGCCCCTTAGGAATAATCAGTGATCTGCATGATAACAGGCATGTCATTGATGGTTGAATTCTGAAAGTATTATAAATGGGATATGTAATATTGCCTGATTGGCTAACATGTAGTGTTAGGGGAATAGGGAGATGGACAGAAATTTGACAGATTTATTGACAATAAAAACAGGAATGATAATTTAATAATATACATTATTATCATAAGCATTTGTTCGTATGTTAAATGACTCCAGCTTTTGCAGTAGGTTCCTGGATAATGCATTATTTTGTCCTCTTCTTTGAAGCTGGTTGTTGCTTATTATAGTCATTAAAATGCCTACTTATAGTATTTTTCAAAGTATAATATTTATGCATTTCATACATGAATTTTTTGACCTTGGTAATTCATGAGTGTGCAGGTGAGTATGGGTATATCCATGCATATGTGTGTGTGCCCATTTGTATTTATATACAAATTTTTGAACTTCCTGAAATTCAGCTTTATTTCTATTAGTTGAGGCTAGAAAGTAATTCAGTTCTGGTGAAATGCAATTCTATTGTCACCTTGATGATACCTGTTAGAGAGAATTTTGACGTTGGTGTGGGAGTTTTTGTGACTTAATAGTAGCCAATGTTTTACATCACTTTTATAATCTTTCAATTTACTTTCAAATATTTTACTCAAACCAAAAGGTATTGAAATAATATAACAGAAATATATGAATATCTTCCTTGATTTAAGAAATGATATATTACCAATAGATAGATACTCCTTGCTGAAACCTCATTGATCAAAATTCACACCCTTCCATAGGTAATCAGAGCCTAGGATTTGGTGGATTTCTTTAGTGTTTTATTATGTATGTATGTTTGATTGAATATTTAATGTTTTAAACTTTATACCAGACCACCTGACCTG
>NW_011486422.1:5584-6166 GCF_000754665.1 Bison bison bison | reverse complement strand
GAAAGCAGTGGGCCAGAGAGACAGTCTCACATCTTAGGAGCCTTAGCAGAGACAGAAAGACAGAGCTTTAACAATAATTAGGAGATTGAGGATGTTATTTTTTTCCTTCTTCTTTTAAAAATTGAAGTATAGTTGATTGCATTTCAGGTGTACAGCAAAATTATCCAAATATATATAGAGAGAGATAGATATGAAAAACACATTTTTCAGTTCATTTTCCATTATAGGTTATTATAAGATGCTGAGTATATTTCCCTGTGCTAAACAGTAGGTCCTTGTTTTTTATCTATTTTATATATACTTGTGTGTATCTGTTAATCCCAAACTCCTAATTTATCCCTTCTTCCCTTTCCCCTGTGGTAACCATAGTCAAAGTCAAGTCGCTCAGTGGTGTCCGACTCTTTGCAACCCTGTGGACTGTAACCTACCAGGCTCCTCCATCCATGGGATTCTCCAGGCAAGAATACTGGAGTGGGTTGCCATTTCCTTCTTCAGGTGATCTTCCCAACCCAGGAATCGAACCCAGGTCTCCCACATTGCAGGCAGACACTTTACCCTCTGAGCCACCAGGGAAGGTTAAGG
>NW_011486422.1:4846-5484 GCF_000754665.1 Bison bison bison | reverse complement strand
TTTTTTGGGAAGGGAATGGCAATCCACTCCAGTATTCTTGCCTGGAGAATCCCATGGACAGAGGAACCTGGCAGCTTATAGTCCGTAGAGTCGCACAGGATCATACATGACTGAAGCATGGCATGAGAAATTTTTAAGTTGGGAAGTAACATTTTAATTTCCAAATTATCTCTCTGGCTGTAATTGTAAAAACAGATCTGAGAATTGTGAGGTTGTATGTAAGGAATCCAGTTATGAAGTTATCACAAACCTTTGGTTCTAGAAACATAGTAGCCTAAGATAGCAGAAAAAAAAAATTCTTGCTATAAATTGCTAGATGTTCTGAAAAGAAAAAATAACTAAGTATGTGTAGTCATAAGAAATACAGATGACAGAAGTAAAGAAGCTAAAATCCCAGAGAACACAGCACGTGCGCCAGCACTGTGTGTCTATTTGAGTTGATAATACTTGGTCATTTGCAAGCTTGGGTTTAATACCTAGGAAGGGACAAAGGTGTTGTCCTGAGCATGACTGAGGTGACAAGTTGGAACTAAGATCTCAGAGGGCTGCATCCTCAATGAAAAGGCGAAATAGGAAAAAAGTCCACCCATCAGCAGAGGGATGCAAGATGAAACCTTGAGCTCCTGTCTTTCTTAAGC
>NW_011486422.1:0-964 GCF_000754665.1 Bison bison bison | reverse complement strand
TATTTCTTGCATAGAATGAAACAAACTTGAAAATGAGCTTGAAAATGGGAGAGATCCGTGAATAGAGAGTATTTGCAACCAAATACAATGTCAGTAAATTTGTGCTCCTTGTGGCTTCAGACTGTACAAGTTAAGTCATGGGAAGCAAACTTCCAAAAATGATGGATGTCAAATTTAACAAGTTAAGAATTAAAATATGCTCTTCCTCATAAATAACCTACATGATGATTTTCTTCACCATATGTGACTAATGTTCTGATTTTAATCAGCAGCATATTGCATAGCGAATGCTTACCTGTGAACTGGCCCATTAACATTAATTGGTAAACATGGTTGTATTTTTAGAATGTAATTGCAACATTTATTAATGAAGGGATGAAACAGCCTCTTGTAGTTTCATGTCTGCCAATGGGAATTTCATAAGGGCATTGGATACTATTATTAGAAGGTCCAGGGTGGAGCCCTGACACTGCATTTTAAATTATGTTATTTTCATAGTTTCTTGAATGGAGATGGGGATGATAGACATTGGGAAAAGTTACTGTAAATATGCAGCAAGGAAAAATATGTGTGTGTGTGTATATATATATATATGTATGTATTTATGTATTTAAAATTATACATACATACTATATATTTGATCTGTACATTTGATCATCCTTTGTTTGAATCAATTCAGTTTAGTTCAGTCGCTCAGTCATGTCCAACTCTTTGCAACCCCATGGACTGCAGCACACCAGGCCTCCCTGTCCATCACCAACTCCTGGAGTTTACTCAAACTCATGTCCATTGAGTCAGTGATGCCATCCAACCATCTCATCCTCTGTTGTCTCCTTCTTCTCCTGCCTTCAATCTTTCCCAGCATCAGGGTTTTTTCCAATGAGTCAGTTCTTTGCATCAAGGGGCCAAAGTATTGGAGTTTCAGCTTCAGCATCAGTCCTTCCAATGAATATTCAGGACTGAT
>NW_011486421.1:5142-5626 GCF_000754665.1 Bison bison bison | reverse complement strand
ATACAGGTTTCTCAGAAGACAGGTAAGGTAGTCTGGTATTCCCATCTCTTTAAGAATTTTCCACAGTGTGTTCTGATCCACACAGTCAAAGGCTTTAGCGTAGTCAATGAAGCAGAAGTAGATATTTTTCTGTAATTCCTTTGTTTTCCTCCATGATCCAATGAATGTTGGCAATTTGATCTCTGGTTCCTCTGCCTTTTCTAAACCCAGCTTGTACATATGGAAGTTCTCAATTCACATACTGCTGAAGTGTAGCTTGAAGGATTTTGAGCATAACTTTACTAGCATGTGAAATAGATGCAAATGTATGGTAGTTTGAACATTCTTTGGCATAGCCCTTCTTTGAGATTGGAATGATATTTGACCTTTGCCAGTCCTGTGGTCACTGCTGAGTTTCCAAATTTTCTGGCATATTGAGTGCAGCACTTTAACAGTATCATCTTTAAGGATTTGAAATAGCTCAGATGGAATCCCATCACCTCCA
>NW_011486421.1:0-907 GCF_000754665.1 Bison bison bison | reverse complement strand
CAGGACTGGCACTACTGCCATGGCCAGTTCAAATTCCAGGGCTATGTCAGTAGCTTTTCCTGCCTCTGGTGACGTCTGAGGCAAATTCTTCATGTTGTAGATGAAGAATGAATCTTCTTAGTAATGGAGGGCCAAAGTGAGGCTGTGGGTGTCTGCGTTCCTGTTCTGTGTGGAGAACTTTGTGATTTACCTTTTTTCTTTCTTTGTTTTTTTTTTTTTTTTTTTAATGTCTTTTTTTACAGAAAGTTTATTTAGCATAAGAATATAAGTTTATGAATGACATGGATCACAGGTTTGTTGCTGTTTATCAGGCTTAAGAGTCTTGGTATTTTCTTGGAAATAATTTTAAAAAATCACATAGTGAAATACATAGGATCAAAAAATAGAAGGGAAATAAAATAGTTAATTATTGTTTTTTTTATATATTAGTATTTCTTTTAGTAAAAGTAAAGACACAGATGTGCTTAGCTTATTCAAGAATATAGGAGAAATAAAACCATACTTAATTAACCTTTAGGTCATAAGCCCTTTCATCCTTCAGACATTATTAGGCATCTGTTCTTTAGAAGCCTCCTTATTAGTACAAGGAATGCTAAAATAAAGATGGTCCAACCCTTGCCCATGGAACTTTAGAGTCTAGGAACAGCTTTCACATGATGAAGATGGTGAAACACTGCACAAATCAAATAGAACAAACAAAAGGAAAGAGTGAGATGAGCTATAGATGAGAACAGTCAAATATAAGTCTCAGAAAGGAAGAATGTTTGAGGTTTTGGACCTGACTGTTTCTTCAGTGGGAGGTATTTTTTAAGTTAAGTTGGATAGTGGGCTAGATGAGGTTGTCAGTGTTGTGAGCAGAAGCCAGACACTCATATGTATCTTAGACTTGAGCGACTAAGCCTGAAAT
>NW_011486420.1:4842-5679 GCF_000754665.1 Bison bison bison | reverse complement strand
ATGAGAGAATGATGGTGACCTCTTCCAGCTTGATAACAGAGGGGTTAAGTTGGACATTTTGTTTGAGATGGGTTAATTTCCCAAGGCCACTGGATATACAAAACTAGAGCTAAATGGTGAAACCTGTGTTGGAATTGCATATTTTGAAGTCATTGGCAAGTATTGGGATGGCCAAAAAGTTCATTCAGGTTTTCTATACGATGTTATGGAAAAATTCAAACAAACTTTTTGGGCAACCGAACAGATGGAAACTGAACCTGGGCAGTGGATGAGATCATAACATGAGGTGAGACAGGAAGAGGCCCTAAGACTAGGCTCAGAGAAAGGACATTATTTGTAATACGTGTAATAGAGAATACATTATCTAAGGAGTATAGATATATTTTGAAAAGTAGGAATAAAAAAAATAAATAAATAAAAGTAGGAATAAAATCATGAACTACTGTCATGAACTCCAATGGAAGAGTTCAAAAAGAAGGAAATAGTCAACTTTTTTCTTTTTTTTACATTTCCCAAAAACTGCTAAGAGAAAGACCTCTACTGTACTTATTTTCAAGGTACACTTAAATTTTTCTTTCATATCACTTTATTTTGGTTTGTACCTCTAATTTAAACATATTATTTAAGTAATTCTGTTTCCCCACAGAATATAAGTTCCATAAAAGCAATAACAGTAAGTGTTTTATTCACCAGTACCTAGCTGATGATGAGTATCTGTCTGATAAGCATTTCTCAGCAGTACCTGGAAGACCTTGGCAAAAAGTAGGTATTAAAATATTTATGGAAGAAATGCTAGATCTAGATGAGGGTAGAAACAATGTCAGTGGATGTAATCAT
>NW_011486420.1:0-602 GCF_000754665.1 Bison bison bison | reverse complement strand
CCCACTCCAGTATTCTCACGTGGAGAATCCCACGGGCATAACATCTATACATACATTTCTGTAACTATAAATATATCTACATCTTTACCTACATCTTTAGAGATAATATGATTTAAACTGCCAGGAAAGCCTTTTTTTGTTTATTTGTTTGTTTGGTTTTTGAGATTGAAGGTTTACTCCTACCAGTGCATGCATGCTAAGTCGCTTCAGTCATGTCCAACTCTTTGTGACCCCATGGACTGTAGCCTACCAGGTTCCTCTGTCCATGGGATTCTCCAGGTAAGAATACTGGAGTGGGTTGCCATGCCCTCCTCCAGGGGATCTTCCTGATCCAGAGATCAAATCCACCTCTCTTACCTCTCCTGCATTGGCAGGTGAGTTCTTTACCACAAGCACCACCTGGGAAGCTCCTCTTCTACCAGGAGTACTGATTTCTTCAAGCTAACACTGGCAGGTACAACTCATAGCATCATTCAAGGCGACTAATGGGCCAGCATTTGAGTAACAGGCATATTCTCCTCTCCAGTGTTCCTTGACAATTTAGAGAAATGAAAGTGCTACCTGACAATAGCGTTTTTGCCTACAAGTATTTTGTGAAGGCT
>NW_011486419.1:4786-5319 GCF_000754665.1 Bison bison bison | reverse complement strand
CAGTATGCATGCTTGACTGCATGTACTTCCTAGGCAAAAATCATACTGACTTCTCTGCTACCTCCTCCAAGCAGTTTCCTCAGAGCTAACGGAGGAGCTGTGTCCTGGGTTGTAGTTCCCAGGAGACTCCAAATCCAACTTAAACTCATAACTCTCCTGTTGTATGCTTTTCTTTTTTTTTATTTTATTTATTTATTTATTTTGCTGTTGACTGGTTTTTCTTAAAGTCCATAAATAAGAGAGTAATGCATACCCAAAATGTTACAGACATTGTTTACATAGTGAAACTCTGAAAACTGTTTTGTTGTTTTCTGCTCTTCTCTACTTTTCAATTTTTCTTTAATGAGTATAGAGTTCTTTCATATTTTTTTTCTTTTGCAAGAATTTATGTTATTTATTTATTTTTTTACTTTACAATATTGTATGGGTTTTTTCCATACATCAACATGAATCCGCCACAGGTGTGCACGTGTTCTCCATCCTGAACCCCCTCCCACCTCCCTCCCCATCCCATCCCTCTGGGTCATCCCAGT
>NW_011486419.1:0-592 GCF_000754665.1 Bison bison bison | reverse complement strand
GGCTGTGGCAAGGATGTCTGATTCTCATTCCATTTAGGCTGCCTCAGATCAGCTGTTTCACTCTCAGCCTTAAATGTTTCTCCTCTGACTCAGACAATTGCCCCGATGTGGGGATCGGACCCCTGCTTCAGTTCTCCCACCTGCCGAGGGCAGGTCCAGCCCTACTAATGCTCCTGTTTCCCCCCCTAGTTCCTTCCTCCTACCGAGTTTTGCGTGGGTCTATGTATTCTTTTCCACTGGTCAGGTACTCCTGTCTGCACTCAGCTGGTGTTCTGCATGCACTTCTGTGTCTGAGGGTATATTCCTGATGTATCCATGGAGAGAGATGTATTCTCCATCCACCTACTCCTCTGCCATCTTGTCAATCCATGATATAACCATGCGTATAGAAAATCCTAAAGAACCACCCTCTCCCCACAGAGACTATTAGACCTAATACAGGGGCTGGACAGGTTTACAGAATACAAGGTCATATACAAAGAACAAATAGATCTCTATACACGTTCAAGACTTGTACAATACAAATTACAAAACGTTGCTGAATGAAATTATAGACCATCTAGATAAGTGGAAATTTCACTTCAGTTCAGTC
>NW_011486418.1:7381-8302 GCF_000754665.1 Bison bison bison | reverse complement strand
TCCGCCCATGGGATTCTCCAGGCAAGAGTACTAGAGTGGGGTGCCATTGCCTTCTCCTAAAATACAGCAGAAGGATCTAAAACTTTCCCATTAAAAAAAATAACCAATTGCCTTATAGAAGTATTGGAATATCAGCTTTCTTTTCTAGCTAGTTGACCCAATACAATCCAAAATGGATTGGGCCAGAGAAAAATAAGAATTAATATGCTTTTGTCTCAGATAAATTTCAACAGCAGTTCACTGACTATTGTAATAGTGCTCTTATGAAAATGTCCTAATAGAGTTCCTTATGTCAGGCATTTAACTAACTAGGCAGACTATTTCCTCAGAATGTCTTGAAATCCTCAAGTAAAGATACTAAAATGATAAGATGCAATTCTTGCTGAGGAATATAATCAGTAGATATTTTTATCGAATTCTCAGTTATCTACCTGGTAATCTGCCTCATGTGTTTCCTGAGGGTGAAGACCTACGCCTATTCATTTATGGGTATCACTCGCAGCACCATCTGCTCGGCACACAAAAGGTGATTGTATATTTTAATCTATTAATTGTTTACTGGTTTTGAATCACATTTTACTCACTTCCCCACATGATACTTTCTTAGAAACCTGCTTTATAGAGTGGCAGAGGAAAAATTTTAAAAAATCAATATTGAGAAGAGGGATATAAGGAGAAAGAAATGCAAAGCATTTTTATCATTGCTCTTTCCTGAGAGCCATAATAATATATACTTTTAAAAGAAATATTATTTAAAGTTATAGTAACAAAAACCAATAAAACAAAAATACCAACCTTGCTAAATATCAAAAGAACTATGATAGAAAGCAAAGCAAATTATATAAAAGTTACGTCAATCAATATGACACCAAAATAGGAAAACCAAGGACAAATATATCTGTCATATAAATGCATGTAACT
>NW_011486418.1:5106-7281 GCF_000754665.1 Bison bison bison | reverse complement strand
TGCTACATATGGAAATACATTCAGTTGGACACCCTGAAAATAGAGATTTTAATCTTCTTTTGAGTATCCAAGAGAAATTGACTACATATGATGCTACCACCTAAGTTCAGTATGTTCTGAAAGACAGAATTAGTACAGGAACTATTTTGTGAACATATTGCAATAACATGAAATTAATTTAAAAAGTTAAGGCCTGAAATTTTTTTTTAAAACTCACTCTTAAAAATAAATGTTAAAGAATTACTCAAAAAGGCAATAAAGAAAACACTACACATCAGAAATTGTAGGCTAGAGCTTAATCAGTGTGCAGAGAAAAATTCATAAATTTTATAAAAAATAATAAAATTTAAACATCCAACTAAAGAAATGACAGAATTAATAAAGAAAAATTTGAAAATAGTCAGACCAAAATAAAACCAGCATTATTAATAAATGAATCGCCCAAAAATGTTTGTGTTAAAAAATATAATTAAATGTATAAATAACAAGCTAACCTAATTAGGAAAAGGAGATGAAATCACAAATCCACAAAATAATAAATGACAAATTAGAAATAGCCACAGAGACAAAGGATTAGAGAAAGAGAAAAAGGTTAAGAGATGGCTTTGCCAAACACCTTGCAAATAAAATCGAAAGCCAGAAAGGAAAAAGAGGACTAACATACAAAAATTTAATTTTCCAAGCACTGACTTCAGAAGAGAGAGGAAACTTAGATAGATTGATTTTCGTAGACCAGCAAAAAGTGTCAGTTTGTTTTAAAGTCCAGCTAGCTTCACAGGTTCAGTTCAGTAGCTCAGTCATATCCAACTCTTTGCGACCTCATGGACTGCAGCATGCCAGGTTTCCCTGTCTATCACCAACTCCTGGAGCTTACTCAAACTCGTGTCCATTGAGTCAGTGATGCCATCCAACCATTTCATCCACTGTCGTCCCCTTCTCCTCCTGCCCCCAATCCCTCCCAGCGAGTCTTTTCCAATGAGTCAACTCTTCGCTTGAGGTGGCCAAAGTACTGGAGTTTCAGCTTTAGCATCATTCCTTCCAAAGAAATCCCAGGGCACATTTGCTGCTGCTGCTAAGTCACGTCAGTCATGTCCGACTCTGTGTGACCCCATAGACGGCAGCCCACCAGGCTCCCCCGTCCCTGGGATTCTCCAGGCAAGAACACTGGAGTGGGTAGCCATTTCCTTCTCTAGTACATGAAAGTGAAAAGGGAAAGTGAAGTCTCTCAGTCGTGTCCAACTCTTCACGACCCCATGGACTGTAGCCCACCAGTCCCCTCTGTCCACGGGATTTTCCAGCCAAGAGTACTGGAGTGGGGTGCCATTGCCTTCTCCGAGGGCACATTTACGAGACACTTATTATTGAGTGCTGATGGGCAGATTGACCTTTAGGCTTTTACCAGTCTTTGGAAACAAAACTTTCTAATTAAAAAAAAAAATATATGTCTTGGCTTAAGAATAATTTTGAAAATAGAAATTAAGATTTCAAAAGCATAGGTCAGAATTATGCAGCACGGCTTTGCAGTTTTCAGAAGCCGTGATAGACGCAGCTACTGCAATATGTGAGATAACACAAGGTGAACAGTGGTTAATAACGTGTAAGAAAGGCTGGAATCCATAGGTCAGTTATAATGGCTATTCTCGCCGTAATTACTGAGTTAGCATATGATTTACTGTTACTCGATCAGTAAGGAAGAAGACAGTCCTTAAATGTTTAGGCAAATGTGTATGTGAAAAGAGGGTAAAACATAGGACCAGCTAAAGAGTAAATACAGTAGAAGATTTATCCAAGGACTGTTTTTTCTCAGAGAGATTTTGTTGCGTCATTGTGATACCAATTGTCTTGAAAGCAAAAGCAAACTTGAAGCTTCTCACTTAATTTACCACATACCTACACTTGTAAGTGAATTTTTTGAGTAGGGTTAGCATTTGGTATGGAGAAGGCAATGGCACCCCACTCCAGTACTCTTGCCTGGAAAATCCCATGGACGGAGGAGCCTGGTAGGCTTCAGTCAATGGGGTCGCTAGGAGTCGGACATGACTGAGCGACTTCACTTTCACTCATTGGAGAAGGAAATGGCAACCCACTCCAGTGTTCTTGCCTAGAGAGTCCCAGGGATGGGGGGCCTGGTGGGCTGCCATCTATGGGGTTGCACAGAGTCGGACACGACTGAAG
>NW_011486418.1:0-780 GCF_000754665.1 Bison bison bison | reverse complement strand
TAGTTTTTGCAGCATTCATTCATCCAAAAATGTGTTTTATGCATACTATATGCCAGGCACTACACAACTCAGTGTGTTCCTGATGACCTAAAGACGTGCTCACCTTTCCCTTTAAGATATGACAGCTATGAGAGACATCTTTCTCTGGCCATTTCAAGAAGGGCAATGAGCTTAAAAACCAAGTCCAAGGCGCGGATTCTCTGGATGACAGTTTGCAGAACTAGACCAGAGTCTCAATTCCACTGATTATGTTGAATTCTTTGTAAAGGGAGAAAAGAGCTCATTGTCATTTACCTTTGTGCTTCCCTGCTGCCACCCCCTCCCCACCCTGCCATGGTACCTAACACAGTTTTTCCTGCACATGGCAAATAATCAACAAAAAGGTTTTAAGTGAGTATAACTGAATATTTTATATGCCACTCTGTTTTCATAAAATTTGAAATATGCCATGCATTTTACTGGAGCAAGATAAAGCTCAGAAATACAGCTTCCTAGCTTTGTGCCATAACTACTGTCTCAAGATAATCAGGCTGTTTGTTTTGACAAATGTTTTAATAATTATATCCTAAAAATGCTGAGGCAGCTTCCAAAACTGACAAAAGCATTATGACTATTTTTTAAAAAATCAGAGCTTTCTGAATGAGACATGTAAAGAGAAAGTAACTTTTCCTGGAAGGAAGTAATTGTCCTGTCACTAAAAATGTGACCATTAAATGCTGAATTGAATTAATCAGTAAAGAAATACCTTAATCTGCAGTCAGTAATCCTCATGCAGCCCAT
>NW_011486417.1:4943-5474 GCF_000754665.1 Bison bison bison | reverse complement strand
AAAAAAAAAAGAACTTCAAGGATATGAACTTGCTGAGTTTACAGAGCTCTGAGCTGGCAGAGCCCCAGGTTCTATCACCTCGTACCTGGTATCTGTCCCAATCAGTGTCAGGGCACTGGGGACTGTCAGCCAGTGAAAATGGAGCACTCTAGCAGTCAGACCACAGAACTAAGGTTGCTGCTGCTACTTGAGATGCTAGAGATTCCCACTACTTCCTATTTCACCTTTTTCCATCCTCCAGAATCTGCTCCACTGCTGAAGCTTGTGACCTGCCTATGTTTGGAGCACAAAATGGGAGAGGTAAATAATTCTGTCTTCACTTAAGGTGGCTGAAAATATTATATTGTTAAATAATTCTTGCCTGGATCATTTTGTATTCATTTTCTTTCCAAATCTGATGGATAATTTTTTTGACCTAATGGCACCCCACTCCAGTACTCTTGCCTGGAAAATCCTACGGATGGAGGAGCCTGGTAGGCTGCAGTCCATGGGGTCGCTAGAGTCGGACACGACTCAGCGACTTCACTTTCA
>NW_011486417.1:0-469 GCF_000754665.1 Bison bison bison | reverse complement strand
GCATGTACAGTGTGTCAGAGGCCTGCCATGTCTTCATCACTTGAAGGTCTGACATGAGACTCAGAGATAACACTTATGAGCTGTAAGTAGCAGCATACTTGATCTTTAGGAGTTGAAAAACCTCCAGAACATGGCTACTTTCCCTAATGTCTTAATTTACCACTCATATAATTGTTGGTACCCCTCAGGGCCTAAATCAAGTTGGAAAGTATAACCAAGAAGCAATACTGTCTGTTTTGGGGATTTTTCCCTAGACTCTGTCTAATGCTCTGTGTTCAGCCCTAGTGATAGGAGGTCTGCATGCATGCTAAATTGCTTCAGTCATGTCTGAATCTTGTGACCCAATGCACTGTAACCTGTCAGGGGCTTCTGCACATGAGATTCTCCTGGTAAGAATACTGGAGTAGGTTGCCATGCTTTTCTCCAAGGGATCTTCCAGACCCAGGGATTGATCCCATGACTCTTTTTT
>NW_011486416.1:24815-26374 GCF_000754665.1 Bison bison bison | reverse complement strand
AGGGGAGTGAAAAAGTTGGCTTAAAACTCAGCATTCAGAAAACTAAGATCATGGCATCTGGTCCCATCACTTCATGGCAAATAGATGAGGAAACAGTGGAAACAGTGTCAGACTTTATTTTTTTGGACTCCAAAATCACTGCAGATGGTGATTGCAGCCATGAAATTAAAAGATGCTTACTCCTTGGAAGAAAAGTTATGACCAATCTAAACACCATATTAAAAAGCAGAGACGTTACTTTGCCAACAAAGATCCATCTAGTCAACGCTATGGTTTTGCCTGTGGTCATGTATGGATGTGAGAGTTGGACTGTGAAGAAAGCTGAGCGCTGAAGAATTGATGCTTTTGAACTGTGGTGTTGGAGAAGACTCTTGAGAGTCCCTTGGACTGCAAGGAGATCCAACCAGTCCATTCTGAAGGAGATCAGTCCTGAATATTCATTGAAAGGACTGATGCTGAAGCTGAGTTTGGCCACCTGATGTGAAGAACTGACCTATTTGAAAAGACCCTGATGCTGGGAAAGATTGAAGGCAGGAAGAGAAGGGGGCAACAGAGGATGAGATGGTTGGATGGCATCACCAACTCAATGGGCATGAGTTTGAGCAATTCCAGGAGTTGGTGGTGGACAGGGAGGCCTGGGGTGCTGCAGTCCGTGGGGTCACAGAGAGTCAGGCCTGCCTGAGCGACTGACCTGCACTAGAGTACCCACCCCCTCGTGTTTCCAGCTGTGCCATCTCAGTGCCCACCTCAGGGCCTTTGCAGCTGCCTTGCACTCGGCTCTATTTGGAATTCATTCTCCCCAGATCATCACATAGCTGCTTGCATTCTTATCCTTCCAGAACCGGCTCGTTCATGCTCTTCTTAGAGTGGTTGACATCCCCACACCCTCCTGCACTCTCCACTGTAAACCTCTTGAGTATTTCCCTACCAGCATTTACCCCAAATCATGAAGATCTTATTTATTTATTCAAGTCCTTATTTATAGTTTGTTTACCCTCTGCTTGGCTGTGAGCTCCATGAAGGCTGGGAACTTTGGCTCCCAGCGGGATCCAGGCTCTGAGCACTGGGTGATAAGATTCAGAACTCAACTAGAGCAATGGGCTGTTTTGAGAACATTGCATAGCTCAGTCCTATGTCGTAGGCAGCACTGCAGTGCCCAGTTCACAGAAGAGGAAACCGAGGCTCAGGGATATCCAGTGACTTGGCCAAAGGAACACAGCTAGCTGGTGCCTGAGCTGGATGGGAACCCGGCAGGCTGGCTTCCGAGTCCAGCCCGAGCAGCGCCGCGCTAAAGCCTCTCTGCAGCCTCATCGGCTGTGGGACCTGCTCACAAGGACGCATGCCTGTCTCTCCCTGAGAGAGCCTCCCCCGCCGTCCGCTTGCCCCCCATGTTTGGGAAGCTGCTATCAGTGGAGTGGAGGTTTTGACAAGGAGGCAGTCAGGGCGCCTTTATCTCCCAGTCAGCAGGGAGAAACAGCTCCTCTGGGCAGCTCCTGACAGTGGGGAGACTTGGGGACCCACAGCGGAGGGCTCCACCCCAGGGGCTCCCCCGCCGCAGT
>NW_011486416.1:17330-24715 GCF_000754665.1 Bison bison bison | reverse complement strand
GGGGGCCCCCCCCCCGGGGGCCCCCCCGCCGCAGTCACCACACTGGGGGCATGTGCACTGGCCTGGGTGCCCGGCGACTCTGCCAGGCGCTCCTGGGCCTGGAGAGGAGGGATCCCCCTGTCTGCCTGGCAGGGCAGGGGGCTGAGCACGGGCTGAGTCCGGGCGTTGTGCACAAGCCCCCCACGGGGACCTCCCTGCCCAGTTGGCAGTCTCTAAGGAAGAGCTGTAACCACGAGGGGCCACCATGGCACGGGAGGAGGAAGCCCTCTGCAGCAGGCTGGGGCACCCGGTGTGTCGGGCGGGGTGGGGAGAGGAACTTGGAAGGCTGCCCAGAGCTGCTTGCCGCCCAGATTCCTGGCAGGAAGCCCTTCGGTCCCGAGCCCACCGCCCGGCCCTTCTCTGTACTCCTGGGCCCTGTGTGCCTGGCTCTGGTGCCTCCTGAGTTCTCCAGCAGCTGTGCTGTCCTGCCCGTTTCCCCCACGCTGCTTTCCCCGGTCCCGCCCCTCCGCCGGCATCCGCGGTGCCACCCGTCCCCTCTGCCGGCATCCGCGGTGCCACCTGTCCCTCTGCCGGCATCTGCGGTGCCGACCGAGCGACACCCTGGGCCTGCGCTCTGCCAGTGGTGCTGTGCTCGGCTGTGTGCAAAACTTGACGGCCCCGTGGACTGCAGCCTGCCAGGCTCCTCTGTCCATGGGATTTCCCAGGCAAGAATCCTGGAGTGGGCTGCCATGCCCTCCTCCAGGGGACCTTCCCAACCCAGGGATCGTACCCACGTCTCCTGTGTCTCCTGCATGGCAGGTGGGCTCTTTACCACTGTGCCCCCTGGGAAGCTCATTCCTTCGTTCATGCGTTCTTTTCTTGTCGCGGGTTAAATCGTGGCTGCTAATCCCACAGGGCTGGTTAATACTGTGCTTCATCACTGACTGGCTGTGTGATCTTGGGAAAGTCTCAGCATCTTTCTGAGCCCCCAGTTTTGCAACAATAAGAAGAGGGACGATAAACAGGGGTTTGGAGGTTTCACTGGGGTGAGGCACACAGGGCTGAGTGTAACGCCAGGCTTGTGGTAAGTGTTACAGCCTCGGGAGCTATTCTTTTTTTAATTCTTTGCAAAAACTCTCCTGGGGCTTCCAGGGGCACATAGACTCCTAATAGCAACGCAACGCGTAACCCAGTAAGACGTGATTCTGAAGGCTCCTGAAGGAAAGCAGGCAGCGGGCCCCGGGCTCTAGTCCTGACTCTGCATCGGGTTGTGACTCTGCATCGGGTTGCTGTGTGAGCTGGGCATGTCATCACCCTCTCCGGGCCCCGGGTTCCCGTCTGAGCCCAGTGACTTGGACGACCTTGAGCAACAGACCTTTCCCCATCTCAGTTGTTATCAGTAAAACAGGAGTAACAGTACCTACCTCTGGGAGCGCTGGGAGGCACCAGTGAGTTACTGTACGTGAAGCACTTAGAACGGGTCTGACACGGTGGTTACTGCGTCACAGACGTTAGCCGTTCTTAGCTAGCCTTGTCTCTGAGGCTCTTTTAAAAATCTGAGATGTAATTTGCATACTATAAAGTTCACCATTTAAAAATATACGATTTGTCGTTTTTAGCACATTCACAGGCTGTGCAGCCATCAACACTGTCAATCCCAGGACACGCTCATCGCCCCCAAATGAGACTTTGTGCCTGTCAGTCTCCCTCATCCTCCACCCCGGCAACCACTAATCCATCTTCTTTTTTATTGTTAAATTTTTAAATTGAAGTATAGTTGATATACAACATTATATAATATGGGTATACAATATAATGGTTCACAATTTTTAAACTCCGTTTATAGTTACTATAAAATATTGGTTACATTCCGTGTGTTATACAATATATCTTTATAGTTTATTTTATACATAATAGTTTGTATCTTTTACTCCCCTATTTCTAAATTGCCCTCCCCCCAACTGGTAACCCCTAGTTTTTGCTCTGCATCTGTGAGTCTTTCTTTTTTGTTATAGTCACTATTTTTTTTTTTTTTAGGCTGAGCCACGCAGCATATGGAATCTTAGTTCCCCAAACAGGGGTGAAGCCCCTGCCAGCCGCATTGGGAGCATGGAGTCTTAACCACTGGACCGCCAGGGGAGGCCCTGTGCATGTTTCAGACTCCATATGTGGGTGGTACCATACGGTATTGTCCCTCTCTGTCTGACGCGTTTCATTTAGCATAATATCCTCCAGAGCGCGTCCCTGCTGGCTCAGGGGTGGAGAGACCACCGGCCAGTGCAGGAGGCCAGGGCTCAGTCCCTGGGTCAGGAAGAGCCCCTTGAGAAGGAAATGGCAGCCCACTCTGGTGTTCTTGCCTGAGAAATCCTATGGACAGAGGAGCCTCGCAGGCTACAGTCCATGGGGTCGCAAGAGTCGGACACGACTTAGTGACTAAACCAGCACCAACGAACCTCTGAGTCCGTCTGTGTCGTTGCAAATGGCAAAGTCCCTTTCTTCTTTATGGCCGAGTGGTATTCCACTGTGCATACATATACACATGCATACATATACACATCACATCTTCTTGAACACAGTCATCTGTTGATGGGCATCTAGGTTGCTTCCAAATCTTGGCAACTGTACTGTGAATAATGCTATAATGAACATTGGGATGCATATATCTTTACGAATTAGTGGTTTAATTTTTTTCTTGATATATACCTAGGAGTCGAATTGCTGGATCATCTGATAATTCTATTTTTAGCATTTTGAGAAACCTCCCTACCATTCTCCACATTGGCTGCACCAATTTACATTCCAACCAACAGTATGTGAGGGTTCCCTTCTCTCCACATTCTCGCCAACATTTGCTTTTTGTGCTCTGTTTGATGACCATCATTCTGAAAGGAGTGAGGTGACATCTCATTGCGGTTTTGACGTTCATTTCCCCAAGGATGAGCATCTTTTCACGTGCGGTTGGCCATCTGCACTTCCTCTTTGGAAGAACATCTAATAGTTCTGTCTAAATCAGGCTTCTCTTTTTTTGATGTTGAGCTGTATGAGCTGTTTATATATTTTGGATATTAACTCCTTATCTGTCATATCATTTGCAAATATTTTCTCCCATTCAGTAAGTTGACATTTTCGCTTTGTTGATGTTCAACAAAACCTTGCTCTGCAAAAGCTCTTATGTTTTGTTGTCCAGTCTCTCAGTCGTGTCTGACTCTGTGTGACCTCGTGGACTGCATCACGTCAGGCTTCTCTGGCCCCCACTGTCTCCTGCAGTCAGCTCAAACTCATGTCCATTGACTCAGTGATGCCATGCAGCCATCTCATCCTCTGTCACTCCCCTTCTCCTCCTGCCCTCAATCTTTCCCAGCGTCAGGGTCTTTTCCAAAGTCAGCTCTTCACATCAGGTGGCCAAACTACCGGAGCTTCAGCTTCAGCATCAGTCCTTCCAATGAATACTCAGGACTGACTTCCTTTAGGATGGACTGCTTGGATCTTCTTGCAGTCCAAGGGACTCTCAAGAGTCTTCTCCAACACCACAGTTCAAAAGCATCAATTCTTTGGCGCTCAGCTTTATAGTTCAACTCTCACATCCATACATGATTATTGGAAAAATCATAGCTTTGACTGGATGGACCTTTGTTGGCAAAGGAACGTCTCTGCTTTGTTAATATGCTGTCTAGGTTTGTCATTGCTTTTCTTCCAGGGACCAAGAGTCTTTTAATTTCCTGGATGTCCACAGTGATTTTGGAGCCCAATAAAATAAAGTTTGTCACTTTCATTTCCCTGTCTATCTTTATAGGGTTACTATGTCCCACTTGGTTTTCCCAGGGGGCACTAGTGGTAGAGAGCCCGCCTGCCAATGCAGGTTAGACGCAAGACTCAGGCTCCATCCCTGGGCGGGGAAGGTCCCCTGGAGGAGGGCATGGCAACCCACTCCAGGATTCTTGCATGGAGAATCCCATGGACAGAGGAGCCTGGTGGGCTATGGTTCGTAGGGTCATAAAGAGTCGAACATGACTGAAGCGACTTAGCACGTAGGTCCCATTTGTTTATTTTTGCTGTTATTTCCCTTGCTTTAGGGAAACAGAGCCAAAGGAAAATATTGCTGGGATTTATGTACCACTTCCGTGGTGGCTCAGACAGTGAAGAATCTGCCTGGATGCGGAAGACCTGGGTTCAGTCCCTGCGTTGGGAAGATCCCCTGGAGGAGGGCATGGCAACCCACTCCAGCGTTCTTGCCTGAAGAATCCCATGGACAGAGGAGGCTGGTGGGCTACAGTCCATGGGGTCACAAAGAGTCGGACACGACTGAGTGAGTAAGCACTGCATAAACTACTTTCTATCTCTACGACTTTCCCTATTTGGGACATTTCATAAAAAATGGGAATGCACAGTTTTGCATTTGGCATCTTTCATTTAACATAATGTTTTCAAGGGTCATTCACAGTGGTATCAGTATTATGTTCCTTTTCGTGGCTGAATAATATTCCATTGTATGACTATACCCTTTGGGTTGTTTCCACTTCTTGGATATTATGAATAATGCGGCTATAAACATTCATGTAGAAGTTTTGTGTAAACATGTTTTTTATTCTCTTGGGCATTTCTGCTGGATCGGCACGGCTGGGTCACATTTAGCTTTCTGTGGAATTGCCAAACTCTTTTCCAAAGTGATTGCACCAGTTCATATTCTTACCAGCCATGTATGAAGATTCCAGTTTCTCTAAAGGCTTGCAGCCCTTGTTAATGTCTGTCTTTTTTATTGTAACCGTCTCAGTGGGTGTAACTGGCGTCTCCTGGTAGTTTTGACTTACGTTTTCCCAATGACTAATGATGTTGCATATCGTGTACTTGTTGGCCATTCATATGTCTTTGGAGAAATACCCATTCACTTCCCTTGCTCATTTTTTAAATGGGTTGTTTGTCGATTTTACTCTTGTGCTGTAAGAATTCTTTTTTTTAAATTTATTTATTTTTAATTGAAGGATAATTTTGTTGTTTTCTGTCAAACATCAACAGGGAAGAATTCTTTATATATTCTAAACAGTAGGCCCTTATCAGATATCTGAATTGCAGATACTTTTTTTTCCCATCCTGTGGGTTGTCTTTTCACCTTTTCAATGGTATCCTTTGAAGTATAAAGGTTTTAAATGTTGATGAAGTCCAGTTTCTCTATTTTCGCTTTGCTTGTGCTGAGTCGTCATTTCTAAGAAACCATCGTCGAATATCCAAGGTCACACAGATTCACACTTGTCTTCTTCTTCTTCTTTGTGGCCGCGTCACGCGGCTTGTGCGACGTTACTTCCCCACCCAGGGATCACACCCGTGCCCCCTGCTCTGAAAGCTCAAAGTCCCAACCAGCGGACGCCAGGGAATTCCCTAGTCTTGTTTACTTCTAAGAGTTTTGTAATTCTCGCTCTTAGATTTAAAACTTTGGAGCATTTTGAGGGAATGGTGTACGTGGAACGCGGGGTCAAACAGAAGTCCACCTCCATTCTTCCGCAGGAAAATGCAGTCGCCCCACCTTTATTTGTCGAGAAAGCTATTGCCCCATTGCACCTTCTTGGCGCCCTTGTCAAAAACCAATCGGCCATACTGTGCGGGTTTATTTCCGGGCTTTTAGTGCTATTCCGTAGGTCTGACTGTCTGTCCTTATGCCAGTATTACACAGTCTGGATTACTGTGGCCTTGTAATAAGTTTTGAGGTTAGGAAGTGTGAGTTTTCTAAATTTGTTATTTTTCAAGATTTTTTTTTTTCCTAGTCTGGGTCCCTTGAATTTCCAAATGAATTCTAGAATGAGTTTGTCCATGAGGCTCTTTGAACCTGTAATTCTGAAGCCATAATTTTTGAAAATTTCAATATCTGAAGTCACTGTGGTCTGTGTCTGCCATAGTTTTAAGAATTTATTGAAATATAATTGACATATACCATCATGCAGGTTTAAGGTGTGCCAGATGCTGGTTGGATACATTTATATATTGCGATGCACGTTCCGCCTTAGCGCCAGTTAGGGCCTCCAGCATTTTCCATGACGATTATTTGCAGCGCCTTCTGTTGCTGCTCATTTTGTCTTATTTCCTTATGTACCCAGTTATCCCTGACTGTGTTCAACTCACTGTATTTGAAAATTTGAAATAATTTGAAATGACTAAGATTGTAATTTGAAAATTATCTGTGAAATGACACGAGGCCTAAGACGATGGCGTCTCTGGCTAGATGAGCGCGTCGTTAGTTTCTACCAGCACCTGGAGACACTGCTAACCCACGGCCGCCGCCACGCAGGTCTTGAGTTTCCTGAGTCATCCTGGTGCTGGGGCTCAAGCCTGGGTTTTCTTCTGGTCCACCTCATTCTGAGGATGTTCTGCTTAAAGATGTGGGGTATCAGGCTCCCCATCTTGGGCAAAAAGCTAGGTTTCCCTTTTTTTCTTCCTCTTTCCCTGCCTCCCCTGAGGCCGTCACAAGAGCTCAGTTTCAAAGCTGATTCTTCCAGATTGGCAGTTACCTTCAGGGCAAACAGGACCTCCAGACTGGGCTTTCCCCTCTGGATTTTTGCCTTCTGCTAGATTCTTACTTTGGAATTCTTTTCTCTTTCTTTCTTTTTAAAAATTTATTTATTTTTGGCTGTACCACGGGGCATGTGGGGTCTTCATTTCCTGACCAGGGGTTGAACCCAGGCCCCCTGCACTGGGAGCATGGAGTCTTAACCACTCGACCACCAGGGAAGTCCTCGGAATCCTTGTTAATTGTTCGATGGTCTTAAGAAGATGATCTTTTTGAATTGGATCTAGGACTCTGGTTGTCTTCAGAGGAGGGTTGTTCCAAATTACATATCCCAGGAGCCCTGGTGTAGAAGTCTCTGCCCTTCTGCCTCCACTGGCATTTCTCTACCCTTGCTCAGGCTGTGTTCTGGCGGCTCAGACGGTAAAGAATCCGCCTGCAATGCGGGACACCTGGGTTTGATCCCTGAGTCGGGAAGATCCCCTGGAGGAGGGCCTGGCAACCCACTCCAGTATCCTTGCCTGGAGAATTCCATGGACAGAGGGGCCTGGCGGGCTACAGTCTGTGGGATTCCAAAGAGTGGGACACCACTGAGCGACTGAGCACGGCGGCAGGCTGCGTCCAGGTGACAACCCCTCCCGCCTCATCTCGGGCACGCCTGCCCTCCACGCCCTACTCGGAATGTGGCCACTGTGGGCTCTCCCAACTCACGGTCCCTTGCTCGCACGCCTGGTCCCTAGAGCCCACATCCCCACGCCTGTGTTTATTTACCATCAAACATGTGTGTGGTACTCACAGTCTGCCAGGCCCGTTCCAAGCCCCGGGGACTCAGCTGTGACCAACACAGAGGCTGCCCCTTACCCTCCAGGAGGGTGATGAGAAGTTGGTAGCAACACAGTGGGATCTGGGTTGG
>NW_011486416.1:13124-17230 GCF_000754665.1 Bison bison bison | reverse complement strand
CTGGGTTGGGAGGAGGAAGCAGGAGCCACGGAGTACATTGCAAGGAGATTCAAGCAGGGGAGGCTTCCAAGAGGAAGTGATATTTAAACTGAGGCCTGAAGGATGTGTAGCAATTATCCAGCAAACACGTTTGTGAAGGTGCTGAGCAGAGCCGGTGAATCAGCCTGGAGGTCGGGGTGGGGGTGGAGGGGCAGAGGGAAGCTGGGAGGTGGCCGCGGCACTCCGACTGCCTTTATGGGTCCCCTCTTCCCACCTCCCCCCAGAGATGGGCCTATAAAGATGAGAGGCCCCTTGCTTGAGGGAAAGCAAACACCCTTGATCATCAGCGCCACGCAGTCTCTTTCAGGAAAGGTCGCCGTCCTTGGCTCGCCTCAGTCCTGGGCTCCAGCCTCCTCCTCTGCTCCTGCTGGGGGCAGAACGGGAGAAGCCGGATGCAAGGCTGAATGAAGCCACAGAGCCGGCTCCCTCAACCGCGGCTGCCAGGGCGCCCTCTGCTCAGCCCCGAGGCCCTTCCTGCGCCACCTCTGGCTCCGTCCTCCCATCTGTTTGCCTTGGACAGGATCCCCGTGCTCGGGAACCTGAGTGACGGGGTGACGGGGTGACGGGGTGCAGAGGAGGCCTGAGCCTTCAGAGCAGGCTCCAGTGATGCTCTCTGTGCAGCCAGGGGAGCAGCGACTGGACACATACGGGACCCCCAGCCCCTTTCTTGCCCCTACGTCCCCCTTGATGTGGGCCCAAGCCTGGAAGGGAAGGTTGGTTAACCCTCAGGAACCAGGAGCTGAAGGGGTGAAGGGGAGGTCTCTGTCCTGACCGCTGAAGGCTTATTGCAGGGAGCTGGGAAAGTGACCCTACCTGAGGAGGGACTCCTTTATCCCACCCCATCCCATTGTCCAGATGGATAAACCGAGGCTCAGATCACATGCAAACGAGGGGCAGAGGCAAGAGCTGAACCCAGGTGCCCTGCCTCTTCTCCCATCCCCTCCTCAGACGGCCCCATGATGGGGGGGCCTCAAGGCTCACACTCGGGCTGCGCTGGACGGGACCGCAGGAGTTAACCGAGGAGTTAACCATTCTCCAGCTCCAGAGCCTGAAACTCGGCCTCCTGGGAACAGATGGGGCTGACAGGCCCCATCCCACCCCGTGACATTTCATCAGAGGCTGACACCTTCCTGGCCCACAGCTCCAGGGCCAACCACAAAACGCGCTGAACAAACAGGTCCTGTGCAGCCTCTCTAGGCCTCTGTCAGCGCCTCCCAGGCAAAGACCCCCAGAAACACAGCTGAACAACATTGGCTACTGCTTGTGGCAACGAGGGTGGGTGCTGAGGGGCGGCTCTGTGAGAAGCAGCTGAGCAGGGCTTGGGGAGGGCTCCGGCTGCTGTTAGGAGCTCGGGGAAGGGCTCGAGGGAGTGGAGTTTCACTCTGGGCTGGATGCATCCGGAAGCGGGGGTGACTGTGTGGCGGGGTACCCTAATGGTTTTAATCTGGAAGTAAAGAGGGATGAATTGAAGCTCAAGCTGTGATCAGCAAAGAAACAGTCGTCACTCACTCAGCTGGGATGTCTGGTCATTTTTGTGGTTTGGATCACATTCATCTTTTGTCTGCGTTCAGACTTGATTATCGAGTGGTCTTGATTTTCGTCTTGATCCCTCATGGTCCTCGAGGGGCCCTGTCTGATGCTGGTGATCTATGAAACTGCTTCTGCTTAACGGGAGTGCACGGGGGCCCAGGCTGGGGGGTCGGGCTGCTCCCGGCTGTGTGTAGGGGCTGCGTTTCTCTTTCTCAGCGTGGAGCCTGGGAACGCCGGCCACCTCACACAGGAGACCTGTAACTGGATAAATGTCAGCTGTGCCTTGTCTGTGGGCCCCAAGGCCGCAGAGAAGTTCAGCTGAGAGAGAAGCCAAGAGCCTCTGGAGTCAGGCCTGGGTTCAGAATCTACCTCTGTTCAAGCTCTTAGATCACCTTCCTCCTTCCAACTGCATCCACCCACGAGTACTTAGCGAATGCCTACTGTATGCCAGGGAGGGGAGCATCCACCCACGACTACTTAGCGAATGCCTACTGTATGCCAGGGAGGGGAGCCTTGGGCGAGAGCCTTCACCCTCTGGACTCAGTCTCGGTTGAGTCCAGTCACTCAGTCATGGCCGACTCTCTGCGACCCCATGGACTGCAGCATGCCAGGCTTCCTTGTCCATCACCAACTCCTGGAGTTTGCTCAAACTCATGTCCATCGAGTCAGTGATGCCATCCAACCATTTCATCCTCTGTCATGCCCTTCTCTGCCTTCAATCTTTCCCAGCATCGGGGTCTTTTCTAATGAGTCTGCTCTTCACATCAGGGGCCAAAGTGTTGGAGTTTCAGCTTCAGCATTAGTCCTTCCAATGAATATTCAGGACTGATCTCCTTTAGGATGGACTGGTTGGATCTCCTTGCTGTCCAAGGGACTCTCAAGAGTCTTCTCCAACACTACAGTTCAAAAGCATCAATTCTTCGGTGCTCAGCTTTCTTTATAGTCCAACTCTCACATCCATACATGACCACTGGGAAAAAACCATAGCCTTGACTATACGGACCTTTGTTGGCAAAGTAATGTCTCTGCTTTTTAATACGCTGTCTAGGTTGGCCATAGCTTTTCTTCCAAGGACTCAGTTTACCTCTCTAGAAAATGGGAAGAAGGTTGGTCTGTAAGATTAACTACTATCTCCCAGGGTTGCTGTGAGGTTCACTGAAAATCTGTGTGGAGTGTCTCAAGCACGGTCTGGCGCATGCCATCTATTCTTCCCAGGGGCCCCTGCCTCTCCTGACCACCCCGGCCTTGCGGGCCCTCAGTTGGTGGGAAAGAAGGAGAAGAGGCACGTTCCAGGTTTAGCCTGCTCGGGGGAGGGAGTCCCAGGGACCTGAGATGCCAGCTGGTAGCCGAGCAGGTCTGGGGCTCACCAAGCAGGAGGAGGGCCTGGCCCCTGCGGTCTGCGTGCTCAGCTGCTTCCTGGGGCTGGACCATGTGGTAAGCGGGGTGGGAGTGGCGACCCCACATCTCAGGGTTTCCCTGAAGAGAGCCCAGGTACCCCAGATCTGCCCAGGTAGCAGCTCCACCTGGCTGCACCGTGGTCTGGATGCTGCCTGTTCTTGGGCCTAAATCTGTGCCCTATGGGGGCGCCTTCCCTGGCCTTCTGCAGAGCAGTGGTGGCAATTGCTTACCGGGGCCTGGGAGGCTGTGAGGGTGCCGGGTGTGGGGGTGGAAGATGGCATGCCCTGTCCTGCCCTCTCCCGGTTGTGGAGGAGGGTGGTGACAGAGGAGGGCATGAGGCCAGTCCCGGAGGAAGCATGTGTATCTGCCAGAGGTGGCAGAAGGGAAGGCCCATTGCAGGGCCTCAGTGGTGTGGCAGATGGGGGCCTCCATAGATGGGGGCATCCATAGATGGGGGCCTCTGCAGATGGGGGCCTCCACAGCTGGGGCCCTCCAGATGGGGCCTCCACAGATGGGGCCCCCGCAGATGGCCTCCACAGCTGGGCCCCACTGAGGGTTGTGTGGGGTGTGCACGTGCGGTGATGGGGCTCTGGCACCTGGGGAGGAGCCCCTGCACTTCTGTCCGTGTGGTGCCCCCACAGTGGTGGGTGGGTCTCAGGAACAGCCTGGGCTGAGGATTTGAAATAGCTGGGGTCGACGCTCAGAAGAGCGACCTTCTGGCTGTGTGTCCGTGGCCGGGTTGCTCGCCTTCTCTGAACCTCCTTCATTCACTCCACAAGCGTCACTTGAGCTCTTGCCGCGTGGCAGGCATTGGGAAGACAGGGACGGACAAGTGAGAGAGAGTCCAATCCCCCAGGCAGCCACCAGTCTCACCTGAGCGTCCCCATTTTTGAAGTGGGGGTGGCAACGCCTGTCTCCCAGATCGTGTGTGCCAAGGGCAGGGCCTTGGGTCTCAGTGGTCCGTGGAGACTGGTTTTCCTCCTCGTCCTGGAAACCTTGGAGCCGCACCCCTCCTTCCAAAGGACACAGCTCTCAGCTGTGTGGGGGCAGGGGCCAAGGGGGCCCCTTCAGGTGTGACCCAGCGCCCAGATGGCCCTTGTCCTGCTCCGTGGCCTGGGGAGCCAGTGGCAGAGGCAGGC
>NW_011486416.1:10773-13024 GCF_000754665.1 Bison bison bison | reverse complement strand
CGGCGCCTTCCCGGCACCAGCGCAGGGAAGACGTGGGCTAGGTGCGGGCCTAGAGCATAAAGAGTCTCTGTGGGCCCCCCGCTCACCCCCAACCCCACCCAGGACGGGTACAGGTGAGGGACGGACAGAACTCCTCTAACGAGTCGGGGCACCCTCTTCTCCCAGGGCGGGGCTCCGGGGAGAGGGCTGGGGAGAGGGCAGCGGAGGCGGCTGCCAGTTTCCCACCGGGCTGCTGTTTACACCCAGGCGGTGAGCTGGCTCTTGGCTTCGCTGCCTGCTCACCTGGCCAGGTGTGTCAGGAGAGGTGGCCAGCAGCTCCATCGGCACCAGCGCTTTGACCCTGCTGGGTCTGGGCCAGGAGTGGTGGCAGCGGAGGAGGACTCTAGGCCCCCGCTTACAACTGAGCGTCTGATTTTTCTCACTGCCTGCTTTCTGACGTGGGCCGACGGCAACTCCTCTGAATCTAAGGAGCTGCAAATCCTCTTGTTGGGGGAGGCGGGTAGTGCCTCAGGCGCCCTGGGCCGGCAAGGCAATCCCACGGGGGGAGCTGGTGACCTCTCTTCCGCACCCATGGACTTGGGGTGGGGGGTGCATCTCTACAAGGGCAGCTGCTAGCTGCTGGCCCAGAGGCAGGTGAGGAGGAAACAGGCCGCAGCTCATGCAGGAAAGATGCAAGTGAGGCCCAAGAGTTGGAATAGTCAAGGGGGGGCGCTGGCTCAGCAGAGAGGCTTGCCGTTGCTGACCGGAGCCGTCTCAGGGCCAGCCTTGGACAGCAGTGGGGAGACGGTCCAGCAGAGACGGAGGAGGGGCTGGGAGTCCGGTCCCCTCTCCTGACACCAGCTGGAGGGCACATGGATCCCGTTCCAAACCCACCCACCCACCTGTTCCCTTCACACGTCCCAGCCATAGTCATGGAAAGAACCAGGCTTGGGAGCTGCTTGGTCAGAACTGTGCAGCAAACCTCTTCAACCTCTCTGAGCCTCAGTTTTCCTCTTCTGTATGATGGGCAAAGTGTATCTGCCTCTCAGGGCCCATGTGAGGCCATATGATGTCACACCAGCGGTCAGATTGTTGTTGTTCAGTCGCTCAGTCATGTCCGACTCTTTGTGACCCCATGGACTGCAGCACGCCAAGCCTCCCTGTCCATCACCAACTCCCGGAGTTTACCCAAACTCATGTCCATCGAGTCGGTGATGCCATCCAGCCATCTCATCCTCTGCCATCCCCTTTTCTTGCCCTCCATCTTTCCCAGCATCAGGGTCTTACCGATGAGCCTTCACATCAGCCAGCTGTGCCAGGCAATTTGTATCTGCCACGCATGGTTTAATTTATTCCTCTCGTCAGCTCTCTGAGGCAAGCGTCATTATAGCCCCATTTGACAGTCAAGGAAGCTAGGGCTTAGAGAGTCCAGGGAGACACGCGGTGAGCTGGGAGAAGGGAGGCCCGTGGCCACTCCTGTTGCTCTCAGAGGGCAGAGGAGGGAGGCAGGGGCTTGGGTCGGGGCCTGGACGTGTGGCAGCTGCAGGAGAACAGACCTGCAGTGCGGTCCCGGGCTGCAGCTGGCCCCCTCGGAGGGGTGTCTCACCATCCAGACAGGGGTTTCCTTCCAGCCACCTTCCCGACTTTCATTTTCCGCAGCAAAGGGTCCCAGCTGCACGGCTGGCTCCCTAGTGACACGGACTGGCACCCAGGCCCCCCACCCCCAGCTAAGGTTCTGCTCGCAAGGATGGCCTCGGCTTCTCAGTCCTTGCCCCAGGGGACACCGCCTCCTCCCAGCCCCTCTGCTGTCCAGGCCAGAGCCCTGCCTCCATCCTGTGCACGTTCCCTGCTTCCTTGGGCTCCTGTAGCCCTGGTCTAGGCATCCTCTGTCCGGGGCACTGATGCTGGGGCATCCAGAGAGAGCGGGGGAGGGGTTCTGTTTTGGCCCAGTTCTGACCTCACTTTCCTTTTAGGGGCAAAGAGCAAGGTGCAGGGACTTAAGGCGCCATCAGCACACAGCCTCGGAGGAGGAGCTGGGAGTGGACCCCAGGGAACCCACTCTGGTGCCCCACGTCCACCCCCACTCACTCAGCCTCTGCTAAGCCCCGCCGCCCCTTTTCCAGACCCCCGCTGCCGCCCAACCTGCGGCCTCCAGTCTACCCCTTTCAGAAGCCACATCTGGACCATCTCCCGCCCCTCTGCTGAACCATCAGCGGCTCCGCTGCGCTTCCTGGTGACGTGCTGGCTCCTAGCGCCCTCCCAGTGGTGACTG
>NW_011486416.1:9166-10572 GCF_000754665.1 Bison bison bison | reverse complement strand
GCAGCCTGTGAAAAGCTCCCTGCGGCGCAGGCGCGCACCGGCCCTGCTGGGCACCCCCGGCCCTCTCCTCCCCAAGCAGGTCCCCTTCCAGGGAGCAACGAGCCGACCAGCTGCCTCCTGGCAGGTAGGCTTGAGGGGCAGGGCGGCGAGGGCTCATTTCCGGGTAACTCCACCTCCCGGTAGGGAGGCCTCCGCCCCAGGGCCCACCCCACGTGCCCGGCCGCCCCCCGCAGGTTGCTTTCCGGCCTGGGCCCGGCTCAGCCTCAGGGCTGCGGGTCACGTAGCCAGGCTCGTTCCTCCTCTCGGGCCGGGCTGCTGAGCACAGCGGTTTCCTGCCGGGAGCACACAATGAGGCCTGCCGCGCGGGACCCACCCGGGGAGGCGTGCCCGCCAGTGCTTAGCGCGGCGACCTGGGACAGGCGACGCCCTCTCCGAGCCTCGGGTGCCCTGGTGAGAAGTGAGGGGTGAGACAAGGTCACGGGAGGCCCATCTCCCACGATGATAAGAGAAACTCTCCGTGAGCCCCGAGTGTGCGTCCTCACGAACACCGCAGAAGCTGGCGCCCGGCGAGCGCACAGCCACACTGAGCCCCGCTCCGCGGCCCCGCTCCCCCTCCGCGGTCCAGCCCCGCTCCGCGGCCCGGCACCCTTCCGTGGTCCGGCCTCCCAGAGCTTCTCCTGCTGCTCAGAGGTCTGCGCCCCGCGCCAGCCCCACGCCAGCCCCACGCTCAGCCCGTGTCTCCCCCTCCTCCCCGCAGAAGGCACCCAGCCCAGATGGGTTGGGCACGAGAGGCATGTTGGTCCAGATCCGATCAGAGGGACCTGGCCTGCGGTGACCCTAGTCTGCGGACCCCGGGGGGCAGTGGGACAGAGGGTTAGGGCGACGTTGGAAGCGGAACTGAAAACGGAAGTGAATTGAGGCGGAAGGGAGAAATGAAAGCTGAAAACGGCCGCAGGGGCAGACGGAACCCGCCACCTTGGGACCAAGAACCGTGTGACAAGTCCCCGGACAGGGGGTTTCCAAGCCTGGGAGCCCAGCATCTTGCAGTTAACTCCTGACCCCGCCTGTCTTCCCCTCCACAGGACCCTCAGCCTCGACAATCCCTTGTCTCTGGGTTTGGACCCGGCTTTGTGACCCGGAGCCTAGGCCCCAGGGCCTGACCATGAACCAGAGCCTCCCAGTGGCCGGGAGAGGGGATGTGGCCACACTCTCCAGGTGACAGCGCTCCAGGATGGACCCCAGAGCCCCCTGGCCTGACTCTGCCGAGGATCAGCGTCTGCACAGGGGGTTCCTGGGAGATCGGGCCCCAGGGACGGTCTTCCTCAGAGCAGGGCAGGTGTCTGTGGATGAGGAGACAGCTTTCCGCCTGGACGCTGAGGCTTCCCTGGGGGCAGGGGGCGTAGCTC
>NW_011486416.1:4634-9066 GCF_000754665.1 Bison bison bison | reverse complement strand
GGCTTCCCTGAGGGCAGGGGTCGTAGCTACGGTCCCCACGGCATGTATCCCCCACGGCATGTCTCCCCCTCCTCAGGCTCAGTGTCCAGAGCCTGACAACGCCCCTGCCTCCTCACCAGCCCTCCAGGATTAGAATGGACCCTGGTGATGGTCAGCCATGACCTGCATCCTGTCCCCCGTCAGCCACTCAACTCTAAAGCTCAGGGTCCCCAGAAGGATCAGCCCTGGACGAAGCCCCAGCGATGCATCCTCGCCTCTTGCCTCCGGTCTTCTCCTCCTGACGTGGAGCGTGGCCGCCCTGCTCTCCTGGGCAGATGGCACGCAGGATTCCGGCACTCATGTCTGAGTTTCCTCAGCCGTACGAAGGTCCTTAAAATAACCCCCACTCCCCAGGTCAGTTGTTGTTTAGTTGGTAAGATGTGTCAGACTCTTTCAATCCCATGGCCTGTCGCCCACCAGGCTCCTCTGTCCATTGGATTCTCCAGGCAAGAGTACTGGAGTGGGTTTCTGTGCCCTCCTCCAAGGGATCTTCCCCATCCAGGAATCGAACCCGTGTCTCCCACATGAGCAGGCGGATTCTTTACCACTCAGCCACCTGGGAAGCTCCTAAGCTTTTAGGACCAGAAGGACATGTATGGGAACCTCCACCCAGGGAGGTGCAGGATCCTGAGGACTTTAATAATTGTTAACAGGATTGACTTGCCGTCCCTCTGCATGCCTGTTCCTTCCCCTCTGCCTCCCTGCACTTTTGACTTCCTTATCTCATGGTTGCCACCGCCTCAGGCATCCAAGCCTGCTGGAAGAGCCCTCGGTCCTCAGACAGACCCTGCCCCAGAGCCACTCGCTCTCACGCCACCACAAGCCTCTCCCCAGATCAGCTTCTGCCTCTCCCAGCAGGCCTTGCTGGGCCTCCTCCGTCGGACGGCCCAGGGCCGAGGTCATCGCGAATCAAGGGAATTGGGACCCGGGTGGTAGGGCCTGTGGGAGGACAGGAGCAGGGTCCTGGGACCTGCATGTTGAACCTGCTTCCCAGTGGGTTCTGCTGCCCACTGTCCTGCCAGCTGGAACAGGAGTGTCTCACCCGTCAGCTGAGTCCTGGGGGCCCCTCTGTCAGCTCTACCCTGACCTGGTTACTGCCACTCCCTGCACTGGGAAGAAACACTCCCAGAGTGTCTGTTTCTCCCCCGACTCACCCCACCTGCTTCTTGGGCCGCAAAGGCAGGAGTGGGCAGGGCAGGGCTGGGCAGGGCTGCAGAGACCAGCTGGGCTGTGTTTGTGTTGGGGGTTTTCCTCTTTAGCTGGTTTTCTAGATAAACAACCTGGGAGGCTGTGGGGCCAAAGCCAGACCCACCCCATTATGGGACTGGAGGGGTCACAGTGGAAGAGGCGGGCATCCCAGAGCCAGGCTGTCTTAAGGAATCCTGCAGCTCTGTGATGCAGAAGCTATTACCCCATTTTACAGAGGAGGAGACTGAGGCTCAGAGAGGCCCAAGGACATGCCCAGGAGCACACAGCTGGGGAGGGAGCTGGGAGGGGTGACTCAGCAGGGAGCCGAGTCTGGGGCTGCCGCACTGGGCCCCCAGCTGCTCTTTCCTCGACCCTCCTGCCTCCCCACGTCCCTCCTCCCCACTCTGTGCTCCTGCCCGCCTCAGGCAGCCTCTTTCCTCTCCAGGAGGCGGGTCCTCAGCCTGTCCTCACCGCTCTGCTCCTAAGTGGATGCAAACCCCTCGTGGCTTCACCCGTCAAGGTCCAAACTGTCCAGACTGGGTCACAACAGCAACGTGTAAGAGGCTGGCCCAAGTCACGACCTGCTCTCAGGTGTCACCCGCGGCTAGCTCTTTCGTTCTCACAGCAGCTGTGTGAAGCGGGTGCAATTATTACTCCCATTTTACAGGCGAGGAGCACGAGGCCCGGAGAGGCAACTTGCCTGCGGGTGGCACAGCCAGGATTCAAGTCCAGACAGCCCAGACGCTTCTCCACAGTCTCCGCCTGGCAGTCCAGCCCAGACCGCCGACCTCCTGGTTTCTCCTGGGCCCCCGGCTCGGGGGATCACTACCCCTGCCCGGCCCTGCCACGCTGCCCATCGCTCGCTTCAAGTGCCCACGGCTGCCCCATCGCGAGGTCGGGGGTCTCTCAGGCCCCTTTCACGCGTCCCCGCTGCGCGGTGCAGGTCCGCGCTCAGACGGACAGGGCGAGTTCGGTCTCCGCTTCCCCACAGCGCCCCCTGCTGGTCACAGCGAACGCTGCCCCGGGACCCCCGGCTCAGGCCAGGCCCCACCGCCCTAGGAACCATCTGGGTTTATAGAGGCCCTTTCTTCCAGCAAGCTCAAAGCACTTTCCCATCTGTGATCTCCCTGGCCAGGGCCCAGCCTCAGGAGTGTGGGAGGGCTCAGCATTTCTCTGCCCACTTTACAGAGACAGACCAAGGCCTGGAGACATACGGGGCGAGCCCCAGCGTGCTGCTGCAGATCCAGAGAAGAGCTCTTTTCTCCAACCTTCTCAGCTACAGATGAACAAACTGAGGCCCAGAGGGGAACAGGCTTACCCAAGTGATACCTGGGCTAGAGCCCTGGGGTCCTAAATACTGTCCAGGGCTTTCCCACGACATCAAGATCTCTGCCAGCACCTCAGCTAGACTCGGCCAAGTCATTAAACGTAACGAGCCTCTGTTGTCCTGGGTGTAAAACCCACCCCGCTTCTCGCTCTGCCTGCCTCCCAGGGGACAGGGAGATGGGGGACAGTCATGACCGGCTGAGGTCTGGTGAGGTGAGAGAGAAGGCGGTGACCCCTCAGCGCACATTTCAGTAGGACCCCACGCCTGCCGTAGACACAGCACAGGCCAGTGCGTGGATGTGCTGCCCGTGTCCTGCCCCCACCGACTGCTCAGAGAATCAAGGGCGGGAGGGAGGAAGTGGTGACTGTCTCACCCTGCGTCTCAACTCCTGACCCTTGCGGTGCCCCTCCTCGCACGTCTCACCATTTGCCAATTTATTTATTCCAGTGACTTGTTCTTATCTGCCTTCTCTGCCAGACTCTAAACCAAGTGTCAGCAAACTTTTTCTTCAAAGGGCCAGGTAGCAAATATTTTTAGCTTTGAGAGCCATGGCATTTCTGCTGCAAGAACACAATTGTGCTGCTGTCAGGCAGGACGGCCATACATAAACAAGTGAGCACAGATGTGTTTCCACAAAACTTTATTTTAAAACGATGGCCAAGGGCCAGATTTGGCCCATGGATCATAGTTTGCTGACACCTACTCTAAACTCCAAGACAGCTGGGACCTGTCTGATTACTCTCAACTGTATACCATTATCTGAGCAGACAGCACATTGCTGATGCTGATTTGATCAATATTTGACGAAGACATGAATAAGGAGGGACACAGGGAAGGCCTCTGCGGCTGAGACTCGAGGGATGGATACAGGGGACCTGAACTAATCGAGGGAAAAGCACAGTCTGTGCAAATGTCCAGAGGCGGGAATAGGGGCAGACTTCGGGACGCGCCTGGAGTCTCCCGCCTGCCCCAGCACGGCCACAGCTCGGGCCCATCTTGTAAGGTTACTGGAAGGATTAGTTAAACAGGACAGGACTGGGAGGGTCTCAGTACAGCAGCTGGCATACGGGAAGGCCTCAGCTGCCATGAGTATCATTGTTGTTGTTATTAACCCAAACATACCCACCTGCCCCCCAAGCCCACACCAACGGCCCCCTGAAATCAGGAGGCTCTCCCACACTGGGGGTGTGCCTCTGATGCCCATGAGAACGGCCCCTGAAACAGCTGGGGGACAGCTGTCCTGATGCAGGAGACACCTCACCCCGCTGGTGCCTCCTCAGTGCCCCGAGCTGTAACTGATCCTCCTCCATCAGACTGGGGCCGTATTCCCTGTCCCTCCCCCGTCTAGTCCCCCTGGTCGCCTGGAGGGACTCCGACCTGTCATCTCAGTCCAGCTGGAAGCCCCCCCAATCTCGAGCCTGGAGCTGAGAGTGCAAAACTCTGAGGTCAGCTTGCGGCCTTTCCTCTCACTTCCCTGAAAGGCTGGTCTCCGGGACCCCTAGGCAGGGCCTGACCTCCAGAGGAAGTCCCTGGCACCTGAAGCCTCCAGGTGGAGCAGGCAGTCCCTCCAGCTGCAGGGTTCCAGGCCCAGCTGTGCTCCTAAATGGCCTTGGTTGGCTTCCCAGGCCTCGGTGTCCACATCTGTACAGTGGGAATCAGGACCAGGTAACGTGAGCTCAGGAGTGTTGCTGGCCTAAATGAAGACTGTGTGCAAATCTGGTCAATGCAGCCTTGTATTCTGAGGCATGGAAGGGGGGTAACTTTGTGCTAATAAAAAGGCACCCTGGGACTTCCCTGGTGGTCCAGCGGCTGAGACTCTGTGCTCCCAATGCAGGGGGCCTGGGTTCGATCCCTGGTCAGGGAACTAGATTCCACATG
>NW_011486416.1:654-2755 GCF_000754665.1 Bison bison bison | reverse complement strand
CACCCCTCGCTGGCGTGGGGTGCCCCTTACTTATGCATGTGGCTCCCCCGCACTGCGCCGTTCCCCCTCCTGGGACTGGGCGGGGACTGAGTCCGACTCATCCCTAACCTCCCGTTGGTTGACCTCTCTCCCACCAAACGCCGCAGTGTCTCCTCTCCATGCTCCAGCGCCCGCCCAGGGCCAGGCACTGAGCATGGTGGATGTTCACTGTCCACCAGGAGCAGCGGGGCAGGCCACGCAGAGGGGTGCTGGCTGGACCCCCCAAACCATGTCGGGAGAGCACAGCTGGCATGCTCCTCTGGCCCCTCTCCCACCAGGAGCCCCCTGCCCCATGCACGGCTGGGGGTGGGGGGTGGAAAGTCACCAGGCAGATGGGCTCTGGGCTGAGCCGGAAAAGGACAGCCTGCCCCGGGGGAAGGACAGCCACACATCTTGGCGCTGTTGGGGAATCGTCCGCTTCAGCAGAATTCCAAGGACTGGGAAGGTGAATGTGGGTGTGCTGGGGGCGGCCCACCCCCTGAGGCCCAGTTTCAGCCGAGGGCCAGGGCTGGGCTGACGGGCAGCAGGCCTGCATTCCAGTCCTCACTCGGCCACCAGCTGGCTGTGTGACCTTGGGCAGGCCCCTGCCCCTCTCTGAGCGTCCATCTGGACAAGGAGAGCAGCAGTCAGTGGAGAGCTGACCAGCGTGAATGCTGAGGCTGGGCTGGCCAGAGCCCCACCCTGGACATGTCTCTGGCTGGGAGCAAGCGACCTGGGGTGGCACACTGCCCAGCCTCCCCACGGGCCTCTGTCTCAGGCTGAAGGGGTGCCGTGGGCTCCCCAGGCACCCTCCCCCGTGAGTTTGGCACCCCCGCTGCCCCCAGAGCGGTGGGCCACCAGCAGGGAGCCTCCGAGGCTGTGACCCAGCGTCCTTCGTCAGGGTGAGTCACAGCCCTCCCTCCAGCCGGAGCCAGGCGCCCCATGCCGGGAGGAAGAGAAAGGACCCCCCCCCTCCCAGCCTGGGCCGCAGAGCACAGAAGGGGCCTGGCTGCAGGCGGAAGGGCGAGGGCACATGGCGCACGGCTGGTCAGAGCTCCCCTCCAGAGCAGGCTCGGCGGCAGGCTGGGGGTCTGAGGCAGGCAAGGCATGGCGGCCTGGAGCAGCCCAGTCCAAGGGCCGTGCTGGGCTCCAGGACCAGCGTGTCTGTTGTGGTCACGCTGGCACCTTGTAGGTGCTTCGCACGCGTCCGCTGAATGGAGTCTCCTCAGCATTCCCACTGCGTGAGGAAATGCCGCACACCTGTGTTCACCATCACTGCTATTTTTAGCTCTAGGTACCTACTACGGCTTAGTCATTTTGCACACATTACCTCACGGATTCTTACAGCAATCCCGTGAGGTAAGACTTCTACCCCAGTTAACAAGCAAAAACCCTGAGGCTCAGAGAAGGGAAGCAATGCAGTGGGTGTGAGCTGAGCCCACGTTCTCACCAGCGGTGGACACCCCTGGCTGGGGTCGCTCCCCACCAGGACTTTTCTCCGGAGAAGGCGCCAGGCCTGAGGAAAGAGGAGGCGGCAGTGCCCACCCCAGGCCCGGATCCTGCCTGGCTGCAGGCCCTGAGCCCCACCACACAGCCACCCCAGCTGCCTTCATCCCTCAGAGCCCTGCTGGGCGGGCACCAGGGCACCTGGCCTGCTCACTCATAAAAGGGGCACCGTGCCATCTGCCCTGCCTGGCGCACACGGAGGTGTCAGGATGGATGGAGATGGAAGGAGGCGACAGTGAGCGCTGGGTGCCTGAGGGCTGTGTGGGACCGCGGGCTGGGGAGCTGGGGTGTCTGAGCACGACTGCGTGTGGATGGAGTGTGTGGATGTGGGAGTGCGCGGTAGTGAGCGTGTGGGTGAAGCATATGTTCACACGTGCAACTGTACCCACGTGTATTCACGGGTGGGCATGTGAGAGGGTGAGTGTGAGTGACTAGAGGGGCCCCGGTCACCCGCCCTCACGCAGAGGGGAACGCAGGCCCTGACCCTGACCTACGGCTCACCATCCCCACGGTCTACAACCCCGGCCTGGCCCATCGACCCCCAGTGAGGGGCTGCCGGGCAAAAGTCGCGGGCCCT
>NW_011486416.1:0-477 GCF_000754665.1 Bison bison bison | reverse complement strand
ATGCATCCACACCCCAGCAGGCGGCGGGAGCCGGGTCTCTCTCTTCCCGGCGGCGCACACCCCTACCTGGGGCGGGGGACACGGAGCGTCTGAGCGCCCCCGGCCTCTCCGGAGGGACTCGGGGCACTCGCGGCGCAAGCCGACCCCGGTTCCCACGCCCCCCGAGACGCAGGGCCCACCGCTGTCCGCGAACCCCACTCCCTGTCTTCAGACTGCCTGAACACCCACGGCAGGGGTTAGTGGGATGAACAGGGTCTAAAGAAGGCCCCCTTCCCTCCTGCCGGCGCCTCACCCCACCCCCAGCCTGGTCCGGGGACAGGTGGGGACAGGCGGCCGGGCCCCCAGGAAGCTGCGGCCTGTGTCTCCACCCGGATCTCTGCTGCCCGCCGGTGCCTGACCCCTGGCTGTCCCCGGGGTGGAGAGGGAGCCCCCGGAGCTGCCCTGGGGGGCGGTGGGGTGGGCAGGAGATCGGGAGAG
>NW_011486415.1:4571-5008 GCF_000754665.1 Bison bison bison | reverse complement strand
TTTGCATCTCCTAAATTGGCAGGTGGATTCTTAACCACTATGCCGCCTGTGAAACTCCAGATCTACCCTCAGTTGTTTACAAATACTCTTTGCAACCCCATGGATGGTAGCAAGCCAGGCTTCCCTGTCCATCACCAACTCCCAAGGCTTACTCAAACTCATGTCCATAGAGTCAGTGCTGCCATTCAATTATCTCATCCTCTGTCATCCCCTTCTCCTCCCTTCTCCTCCCCTTCTCCTCACTTCTCCTCTCTTTCCCAGGAGCAGGGTCCTTTCCAATGAGTCAGTTCTTCACATCAGGTGGCCAAAGTATTGGAGTTTCAGCTTCAGCAATACTCCTTCCAATGAATATTCAGGACTAATTTCCTTTAGGATGGACTGGTTGGGTATCCTTGTAGTCCAAGGGACTCTCAAGAGTCTTCTCCAACACCACAGTT
>NW_011486415.1:0-788 GCF_000754665.1 Bison bison bison | reverse complement strand
TTTTCCAGGGGATCTTCCAGACCCGGGGATTGAACCCGCATCTCCTGCATTGCAGGCAGATTCTTTACTACTGAGCTACCAGTAATTATAGAATATAAAATCAATATATAAAAAACAAATGCATTTCTATACATTAGCAAAGAATAGTCCAAAAAGGAAATTAATAAAACAATTTCATTTACAACAGCATCAAAATGAATACTTAGAAATAAATTTAACCAAGTTCAAGACATACATATAGAAAACAACAAAATACTATTAAAGTAAATTAAAGATCTAAATAAATGGAATGACATTCCAAGTTCATGGACTAGGAGGTATAGTATTGCTAAGATGGCAATACTCAAATTGACCTGAAAAACCAACACAATCCCTTTCAAAATCATAGCTGCCTATATTTTTAAAACAGAAGTTGACAAGTGGATACTAAAATGGATATGGAAATGCAAGGGACCCAGAATAGTTAAAACACTTCTGAAAAAGGAAAACAGAGTTGGAGACTCATACTTTCTGATTTCAAAACTCACTATGAAACCACAGTAATCAAGACAGTGTGGCACGGACACACCATCAGGCAGAGTTAGGTGTGAGTTTAAAGTTTGAGATTATGGATTTGAAAAACTTAATTGACTCAGTTCTGAGATTTTTCTCTAGCAAATTTTGCTTGCTTGAAGTCAAGCACAGAGAAGGTGAATGATAGGTTTTAGCCAGCATTTTGATGATAAGAGAGAAGGACAAGTACAATTATGTGTGTGCAAAAGAGTGGTTACATTTTTTAAAAACTGTAT
>NW_011486414.1:4760-5093 GCF_000754665.1 Bison bison bison | reverse complement strand
TTACATTGTATAAAAGAATGATTGGACTTCCTGGTGGCTCAGCTGGTAAAGAATCTGCCTGCAATGCAGGAGACCCCAATGCAGGTTCAATTCTTGGGTTGGGAAGATCCCCTGGAGAAGGTGATGGCTACTCACTCCAGTATTCTGGCCTGGAGAATTCCATGGACTGTATAGTCCATGGGTTCATAAAGAGTCAGACACAACTTTCACTTTCAAAAGAATGGTTACTAGAAAATATAACGATATAATTTAACAAATTATGGAAAAATTATATGTTGATATACTGTAATGCCTTTTAATATACCTATTTATACTTTTAAAGAAATGTGAAAT
>NW_011486414.1:0-428 GCF_000754665.1 Bison bison bison | reverse complement strand
AGGGGAGAGAATAACATATGGTCTGTGATCTGGGGTTCATAGTGAAGAAATCTGTGCTTTCTCGGTTTTAGAAGGGTAGAGAAGCAGGTGGATAATATTGGAGCTTCCCTATCCTCCAGGGAGATGATTATGAAGAATGTTCTGCATGGTTTCTCTGAGGTCCGACAGCAGAATTGAGCCCCAGTTTCCCAGAGCAGCAACCCACTAATTAATATCATTTATTGACTTTCCTTGGGGCTTCCCTGGTAGCTCAGCTGGTAAAGAATCCGCCTGCAATGCAGGAGACCCCGGGTTGATTCCTGGGTCGGGAAGTTCCCCTAAAGAAGGGATAGGCTACCCACTCCAGTTTTTTTGGGCTTCCCTTATGGCTCAGATGGTAAAGAATCTGCCTGCAATTCGGCAGACCTAGGTTCGATCTCTGGGTTGAG
>NW_011486413.1:4097-4951 GCF_000754665.1 Bison bison bison | reverse complement strand
ATCATTTAAACATGTTGCTGAATTCAGTTTGGTGGTATTTTGTTGAGAGTTTTAGCATCAGGGATACTGGCCTGTAGTTTTCTTTTCTTGTAGTGTCCTTTTCTGGTTTTGGTATCAGGGTAATAATGCTGACTTCATAAAATGGTTTGGGAATGTTCCCTCTTCTTCAATTATTTGGAAGAATTTGAGAAGGATTGGCATTAATTCTTTAAATGTTTGGTGAAATTCACCAGTGAAGCCATCTGGTCTTCAGCTTTTTTTCATTGAGAGATTTTTGATGACTAATTCAATCTCCTTACTAGTGATTAGTCTATTCAGATTTTCTATTCCTCTTGATTAAATCTTCATAGGTTGTATGTTTCTAAGAATTTCCCATTTCTTGTAGGTTGTCCAATTTGTTGGTATCTAGTTGTTAATTTTTAAAAGAAATTGGCTTATGCAACTGTGGAACCTGGCAAGTCTAAAATCTGCAGGGTAGGTTGGCAGGCTAGAGACCTAGGGAAGAGCTGTAGTTAGAGTCTGAATGCAGTCTGCTGGCAGAATTCCCTCTCTCTCTCTGGGGAAGTCAGTCTATTCAAACCTTCAACTGATTAGATGAGGCCCACCTACATTATAAAGAGTCATATGCATTACTCAGAACCTACTCAGGACTTAATCTTAAGTCCTTAATCTCAGGACTTAATCTTAAGTCCTTAATCTCAGGACTTAATCTTAAGTCCTTAATCTCAGGACTTCCCTGGTGATCCAGTGGTTAATAATTGACTGTCCAGTGCAGGGGATGTGGGTTCAATCACTGGTTGGGGAACTAAGATCCCACATGCCACAGGGAATCTAAGCCCGTGTGCCACAACTAT
>NW_011486413.1:0-403 GCF_000754665.1 Bison bison bison | reverse complement strand
TTAGCATGTGCACTCACAGGTGTCAGTGGGCTTGGTGAGTCAGGCTCTCTGAGCTCAACGCATCTCCTTGTCATCCATTGTGCCTGGCCCTGCAGGGTTGTAACATCTGCTAGCACAGCCTGTTTTGTTCTCTGTACAAGCCTTTGGCGGTTCCCTCTGCAAACCCTCCAGTTTTACCCAGCAGAGTAAGGAAACTTTTCTTTATGGAAATGAAGAATCTGGCCTCATAAACTACTTCTCACATGTGCCCTCCAGCCAGTCAAACTGGACTTGTTCTTCTTGCCTTTGTGCCTTGTCAGCTGCCCTCGTCCAGCCCTACTCAGGGGCTCTGTGGGTGTGCCACCTTCATGGACTCCTCCTCTGTTGATTTCTGTTATGTGGATGTACATTGCTGCTGCTGCTG
>NW_011486412.1:4989-5966 GCF_000754665.1 Bison bison bison | reverse complement strand
CCACACTGTGGGATAGCCAGAGAGAGAGAGAGAGGAAAAAGAGAGAGAGAGAGGAAAAAGAGAGAGAGAGAGAACTATCCTGCGAAAAGCCCTAACCTAAGGCACTGCCAGGCCTACTCAAAAAACAAAGGACTGAGCGAATACCAGAGGAGATCTAGATGGCTGCAGGTCGGCCCATCCCCCACTGGAGACAGGGAGGCAGGAGCAGGGAAGCCAGAGGAAAGAGGCAAACTCGGCCCCGAGAGGCATCCTCTACTAAGCTGCAAGCAGGCACCCAGTTGCTAACCAAAACCCCTTGCGATTCTGGATGGTTGACTTCTGTCAGGAGGGTCACAGCCAGAGATCAGCTCCCCAGAAGAGATATACAGCACACTGAAGACGGGTGCACCCGCTGTCACCCAGGAAACTGAGCAGCTGGGACCGGGGAGGTGATAAGATGCACTCCCCACCTGGGGAGAGAGCACTCACCAAGCACCTGGTCGCCTGAGCTGCTCAGACCTGGAAAGGTCAAAAAACGCAGGCCCAACTGAGTCTGCCCCTCTGTGGACTACCTGCAAACCTGAACCTGAGCGGTTTAGACCTTGGAAGTGCACGCAACCCAGGGCCCGCCTCAGATAGTTCCCTGGCAGAACAACCTAGAGCCTGAGAATTGTAGAGGGGGAAAGTGCACGTGCCATGAGCAAGGGCAAACCCAGTGTCGCCGAGACACTGCAAGCACTCCCCACACATGCCAGTGATATTTGTTTGCAGTGTCCCTCTGTCCTCACTGCAGTACTGAACAAGTGAGCCTAAATAAGTGACCACCTTCGCCCCCTTGTGTCAGGACAGGAATTAGACACTGAAGAGAACAGCAAATGGAAGAAGCTAAAATAAACAGAGGGAACTGCTTTGGAAGTGACAGGTGCAATAGATTAAAACCCTGTAGTTAGCAGTGACTACATTGGAAGGGGCCTATAGATCTTGAGAAGTATAAGCTG
>NW_011486412.1:0-564 GCF_000754665.1 Bison bison bison | reverse complement strand
AACATATTAAAAAGATCATACATCATGACCAAGTGGGCTTTATCCCAGGGATGCAAGGATTTTTCAATATCTGCAAATCAATCAATGTAATATACCACATTAACAAGTTGAAAGATAAAAACCATACTATTATATCAACAGATGCAGAGAAAGCCTTTGACAAAATTCAACATCCATTTATGATAAAAACTTTCCAGAAAGCAGGAACAGAAGGAACATACCTCAACATAATAAAAGCTATATATGACAAACTCACAGCAAACATTATCCTCAATGGTGAAAGCTGAATCCATTTCCCCCAAAGTCAGGAACAAGACAAGGGTACCCACTCTCACCACTCTGACCACAAGGGTGCCCACTCTATTCAACATAGTTTTGGAAGTTTTGGCCACTGCAATCAGAGCAGAAAAAGAAATAAAAGGAATCCAAATTGGAAAAGAAGAAGTAAAACTTTCACTGTTTGCAGACGACATGATCTTCTACATACAAAACCCTAAAGACTCCACCAGAAAATTACTAGAGCTAATCAATGAATATAGTAAAGTTGCAGGATATAAAATTAAT
>NW_011486411.1:4650-5209 GCF_000754665.1 Bison bison bison | reverse complement strand
GAAGTTTAGAACCACTTACGTAGGCCGCAGGCGCCCTCTCAAAGAGCGGAAGGTGCCTCACCCTAGACACCTGCTCGAGTGGGTCTTAGCAGCCCAGGCATAATTAGGAAGCGTGGTGGGTTCCGCGCTCCAGATGGAGACTCGCCTGGAAGTTACAGGGAAGAATGACAAGGAACTTTATGAATTGGAGCTGTAAGTTAACTCTTTGACAGAGAGAGCGAAATGGTGGTGGGGGACAGCCCCCAATGAAATCAGAGGTGAGAGCACAAAGCAATAAAGTAGGCAGACTCTGGTTATTTTGGGGGGGGGGGAGATGCTCGAGAATATCCAGGTGGAATCCTGAGGCTCGGTCCCGCATTTGCCTATGCCGAGCCTCCTTCCTCATGACCTTTGTCCAGAGTGGAATGTCTCACCGTCTCCAGGCAAATTGTCAGTGCATGCTCAGTCAGGATTCAGTGCACGATCAGCCACGTGATCACTGACTGCACAGTCACGTGATCAGCACCTCTCAGTCACGTGATCACCGTATGATAAACACGTGATCAGTGAACGATCAGCC
>NW_011486411.1:0-345 GCF_000754665.1 Bison bison bison | reverse complement strand
TGATCAGTGCATGATGAGCCACGTGATCAGTGCCCCATCAGCCACGTCATCAGTGCATGGGCATTCACCTGATCAGTGCATGCTCAGTCACGTAATCTGTACTTGATCAGCCACATGATCAGTGCCTGCAGAGTCACGTGATCAGGGCCTGCTGAGCTGCGTGATTCCTGTCGGCTCATCTGCTTGGCAATTGCCGGCTGAGCTGCGTGATTCCTGCCTGGTCACCTGCTTGGTTATTGCCAGGTGAGCAGCATGATTCGTCACTGCTCAGCTCCGTGCTTATAGCCTGCTGATTGCGTGGTTCGTGTCTGCTCAGCTCTTTGAGTATTGCCTCCTGATGTCCCT
>NW_011486410.1:4786-5092 GCF_000754665.1 Bison bison bison | reverse complement strand
ATCTATATTTCTGTCTTTGTGCCAGTACCATACTGTCTTGATGACTGTGGCTTTGTAGTAGAGCCTGAACTCAGGCAGGTTGATTCCTCCAGTTCAATTCTTCTTTCTCAAGATAGCTTTGGCTATTTGAGGTTTTTTGTATTTCCATACAAATTGTGAAATTATTTGTTCTAGCTCTGTGAAGAGTACCGTTGGTAGCTTGATAGGGATTGCATTGAATCTATAAATTGCTTTGGGTAGTATACTCATTTTCACTATATTGATTCTTCCAATCCATGAACATGGTATATTTCTCCATCTATTAGT
>NW_011486410.1:0-666 GCF_000754665.1 Bison bison bison | reverse complement strand
GTGTCCTTTCTGTATTCTGGTCAGTTTTTGGTAGTTCTCTTTATTGTGGCATTTCCTCACTGTGTGTGGGTTTGTACAGGTGGCTTGTCAAGGTTTCTTGGTTAGGGAAGCTTGTGTCAGTGTTCTGGTGGGTGGAGCTGTATTTCTTCTCTCTGGAGTGCAATGAAGTGTCCAGTAATGAGTTATGAGATGTCTATGGTTTGGGGGTGACTTAGGGCAGCCTGTATATTGGAGCTCAGGGCTGTGTTCCTGTGTTGCTGGAGAATCTGCTTGGTATGTGTTGCCCTGGAACTTGTTGGCTCTTGTGTGGTGCTTGGTTTCAGTGTAGGTATGGAGGCATTTGATGAGCTCCTGTCAATTAATGTTCCCTGGAGTCAGGGTTTGGACTTAAGCCTCCTGCTTCCAGTTATCGGTCTTATTTTTACAGTAGTCTCAAAACTTCTCCTTCTATACAGCACCATTGATAAAACATCTAGGTTAAAGATGAAAAGTTTCTCCACCATGAGGGTCACCCAGAGAGGTTCACAGCATTAAATGGAGAAGAGAAGAGGGAGGAGGGAGTTAGAGGTGACCCGAATGAGATGAAGTGGAATCAACAGAGGAGAGAGTGGGCTAACCAGTAATCACTTCCTTATGTGCACTCCACAACTGGACCACTCAGAGATG
>NW_011486409.1:12453-14933 GCF_000754665.1 Bison bison bison | reverse complement strand
ACCCCCCCCCCCCCCCCCCCCGCCTACCATGCCTCTGCGTCATCCCAGTGCACCAGCCCCAAGCATCCAGTATCATGCATCGAACCTGGACTGGTGACTCGTTTCATATATGATATTATACATATTTCAATGCCATTCTCCCAAATCATCCCACCCTCTCCCTCTCCCACAGAGTCCAAAACACTGTTCTATACATCAGTGTCTCTTTTGCTGTCTGGTATACAGGGTTATTGTTACCATCTTTCTAAATTCCACATATATGCGTTAGTATACTGTATTGGTGTTTTTCTTTCTGGCTTACTTCACTCTGTATAATAGGCTCCTGTTTGATCCACCTCATTAGAACTGATTCAAATGTATTAAATATGTTATTTTGTTAAGTCAAGAATTTTAAAGTAAATTAACATAAAATCTTAGCACATTTTCCACTATATTGTTTTTGGTTGATTCAAACTATGACAATTTTTAAATTATATAAAGAAATATTTTTTAAAAGTTCTAATTGGAATATAGCTGTTTTCCAATTTTGTACTCCTATACAGCAAAGAGAATCAATTATACATATCCGTTGAGTTGCGTCGCTCAGTCGATTCTGAGTCTGCAATGATGATCTGCAGCAAGTCAGGCTTCCCTGTCCATCACCAACTCCCAGAGCCTGCTCAAACTCATGTCCATCGAGTCCACGATGCATCGAATCATCTCATCCTCTGTGGTCCCCTTTGACTCTCATCTTCAATCTTTGCTAGGATCAGGGTCTTTCTCAGTGGGTCAGTTCTTCACATCAGGTGGCCAGAGTATCGGAGCTTCAGCTTCACCGTGTCCTTCCAATGAATATTCAGGACTGATTTCCTTTAGGATGGAGTAGTGTGGTCTTCTTGCAGTCCAAGGGACTCTCAAGAGTCTTCTCCAACACCACAGTTGAAAAGCATCAATTCTTCGGTGCTCAGCTTTCTTCATGGTCTAACTCTCACATCCATACATGACTACTGGAAAAACCATGGCTTTGACTAGATGGACCTTTGTCAGCAAAGTAATGTTTCTGCTTTTTAATATGCTGCCTAGGTTGGTCATAGCTTTTCTTCCAAGGAGGAAGGCTCTTTGACTTTCATGGCTGTAGTCTCCATCTACAATGATTTAGGAGACCCCAAAAATAAGGTCTATTACTGTTTCCACTGTTTCTCCCGCCGATTGCGATGAAACGATCTGACCGGTGCCATGATCTTCGTTTTTTGAAGGTTGAGTTTGAAGCCACCTTTTTCACCCTCTCTCAGTTTCATCCAGAGACTCCTCAACTCCTCTTCACTTTCAGCTATAAGGGTGGTGTCATCTGTATATCTGAGATTATGGACATTTCTCCCTGAAATCTTGATTCCAATTTGTGCTTCATCCAACCCGGTATGTCACATGATGTACTGTGCATATAAATTAAATAAGCAGGCTGACAATATACAGGCTTGACGTACACCTTTCCCCATTTGCAATCAGTCCGTTGCCCCATGTCCAGTTCTCACTGTTGCTTCTTGACATGCATACAGGTTTCTCAGGAGGCAGGTAACGTAGTCTGGTGTTCCCATCTCTTTAAGAATTTTCCACAGTTTCTTGTGATCCACGCAATCAAAGGCTGTGGTGTAGTCAATACAGCAGATGTAGTTGTTTTTCCAGAACTGTCTTGCTTTTTATACGATCCAAGGGATGCTGGCAATTTGATCTCTGGTTCCTCTGCCATTTCTAAATCCAGCTTCAAGTGCTGGAAGCTCTCAGTTCATGTACTGTTAAAGCCTGGCTTGGAGAATTTTGAGCCTTTGCTATTGTTTGGAACGAGGGAAATTGTGTAGTAGTTTGAGCGTTCTTTGGCACTGCCTTTCTTTGTGATTGGAATGAAAACTGACCTTTTCCTGTCCTGAGGCCACTGCTGAGTTTTCCAAATTTGCTGGCTTATCGAGTGCAGAATGTTAGCAGTATCATCGTTTAACTTCAAATAGCTCAGCTGGAGTTCCATCTCCCACACTAGCTTTGTTGGTCTTCATGCCTTCTAAGGCGAACTTGACTTTGGATGCCAGGATGTCTGTTACTAGGTGAGTGATTATACCATCGTGGTGATCTCAGTCATTAAGATATTTTGTTTTTTGTATAGTTCTTCCATGTATTGCTGCCACCTTCTCTTAATATCTTTTGCTTCTTTTAGGTCCATCCCGTTTCTGTCCTTTATTTTTCCCTTCTTTGCAAGAAATATTCCGAGTACCTCTATTTTTCTTAAAGAGATGTCTAGTCTTTACTGTTCTATTGATCTCCTTCCCATTTAGGTCCCACAGAGCAATGAGTAGACTTCCCTGTTTCAATCATAGTTTTAAAGTCCCTCTTCTTTTTTAATTTCTTAAAACTAGTACTGTATTAAGTTTATCTTATTTGTTTTCAGCTTCCTCTGACATTTTCTTATGTGTCCTCCATTTCTGATTAGTTCTCTGTCACTATCATTTATG